>NW_022060733.1:0-24053 GCF_003285725.1 Scaptodrosophila lebanonensis
GTTGTTGACGTAGTTTCCTTTTGCCCACATAATTCAGTCTGCGTGTGCTAGAGAATATTCAAAATAACCAAGTATGCAGTTTTATTTATATTCTTTTATTGATTTAGAAACCTAGTTTTAAGTCAGAGTAACCAATCAAATGTGAATTTTTCAAACAAACTTACAGCTCGTTTTCCCCCCTTCGAAGCTCGAATTTTCCGAATCCCTTCTTACTATGATATGATACTTGAGCCCACCTAAAAACCTAGTTTAAGTCGAATAACCAATCAAAATGTGAATTTTTCAAAAACAAACTTTACAGCTCGTCTTCCTCCCTTCGAGCTCGAATTTTCCGAATCCCCTTCTTAATGCACAGCTACACTATGATATGATTCTTAGAACACAAATTTCAGCTTCCTAGCTTCTACGGTTTGGGCAGTGGGCTGTTGGACGTATTTCCATTTGCCCACAGTAACACTCAAAATGTGAATTTTTCAAACAAACTTTACAGCTTGTTTTCCCCCCTTCGAAGCTCGAATTTTCCGAATCCCCTTCTTAATGCACAGCTACACTATGATATGATTCTTGAACACAATGTTCAGCTTCCTAGCTTCTACGGTTTTGGGCTGTGGGCGTGTAGATGTAGTTTTGCGTTTGCCCACATAATTTCAGTCTGTGTGTGCTAGAAAATATTCAAAATACCAAGTATGCAGTTTTATTTATATTCATTTATTGATTTAGAAAACCTAGATTTAGGTCGGACTAACCAATTCAAAATGTGAATTTTTTAAACAAACTACAGCTCGGTTTTCCCCCCCTTGGAAGTTCGAATTTTCCGAATCCCCTTCTTACTATGATATGATACTTGAGCCCAATGTTCAAGCTTCCTTGCTTCTACGGTTTGGGCTGTGGGTTGTTGACGTAGTTTCCTTTTGCCCACATAAGTCAGTCTGTGTGTCCTAGAGAATATTCAAAATACCGAGTATGCAGTTTTATTATACTCTGTACATGAAATGTACAAGAGTATATTAGGTTTGCGGGAGCTGAAAAATGTAACAGGCAGAAGGAGGCGTGGCAGACCCCACAAAGTATATATATTATTGATCAGCGTGACAAGACGAGTCGATCTAGCCCTGTCTGTCCGTCTGTCCGTCTGTCCGTCCGTATGAACACCTGGATCTCAGAGACTATAAGATATAGAGATACCAAATTTTGCACGAAGATGCGTTATGTGTATATTCTATACGAGTTTATTTTTTTGATTTTCCCCCCCACTTCCCCCCTATGGGGGTTTTCCCGATTTTCCATTCGTATAATCGCCTATATCTCGGAGACTATAAGACCTAGGCACACCAAATTTTGGTCCAAGATGCCTTGTGTGAATACGCAGAAAATGTATATTTTGGAATTTCCCTCCCTCCCCCCTCTCCCCCACAAATCGTAACTCCCGTAATTCTTGGAATTTCGTACTAAAATTTTGGAAATACCCCCAGTTGGTTATTATGTGTCCGTATGCCAAATTTCATTATGATAGACCGATTTAACAAGAAGTTATAGCCATAAATATATTTGCTGATGCAGCGCTGCTCAAGCGCTGCCCGCGGCTGTTGTTGATGTTGCTGTTTAGTTGACTGCGAAAATGCTTACACATACACGAATTGATGCGCATAGGCATACATACACTCACACAGACGCAATTGCTATGTAAATGTGCAATTATACGTGAGTTCGAATACCGAGAGAGGTAAAATCGATCAAATTTTTTTTTTTATTTTGTTAATTTTTTTATTTTCTATAATTATTGTAAACATATGTACAGAGTATTTCAAAGTCGGGACACCCGACTTTAGCTTTTTTACTTGTTTATATTCTTTTATTGATTTAGAAACCTAGTTTTAAGTCGAGTAACCAATCAAAATGTGAATTTTTCAAACAAACTTTACAGCTTGTTTTCCTCCATTTGTAGCTCGAATTTTCCGAATCCCCTACTTAATGCACAGCTACACTTTGATATGATTCTTGAACACAAATTTCTGCTTCCTAGCTTCTACGGTTTGGGCTGTGGGCTGTAGATGTAGTTTCCGTTTGCCCACATAATTCAGTCTGTGTGTCCTAGAGAATATTCAAAATACCAAGTATGCAGTTTTATTTATATTCATTTATTGATTTAGAAACCTAGATTTAGGTCGACTAACCAATCAAAATGTGAATTTTTTAAACAAACTACAGCTCGTTTTCCCCCTTCGAAGTTCGAATTTTCCGAATCCCCTTCTTAATACACAGCTACACTATGATATGATTCTTGAACACAAATTTCAGCTTCCTATCTTCTACGGTTTGGGCTGTGGGCTGTAGATGTAGTTTCCGTTTGCCCACATAATTCAGTCTGTGTGTCCTAGAGAATATTCAAAATACCGAGTATGCAGTTTTATTTATATTCTTTTATTGATTTAGAAACCTAGTTTTAAGTCGAGTAACCAATCAAAATGTGAATTTTTCAAACAAACTTTACAGCTCGTTTTCCCCCCTTCGAAGCTCGAATTTTCCGAATCCCCTTCTTACTATGATATGATACTTGAGCCCACCTAAAAACCTAGTTTTAAGTCGAGTAACCAATCAAAATGTGAATTTTTCAAACAAACTTTACAGCTCGTTTTCCTCCCTTCGAAGCTCGAATTTTCCGAATCCCCTTCTTAATGCACAGCTACACTATGATATGATTCTTGAACACAAATTTCAGCTTCCTAGCTTCTACGGTTTGGGCAGTGGGCTGTTGACGTAGTTTCCATTTGCCCACAGTAACCAATCAAAATGTGAATTTTTCAAACGAACTTTACTGCTCGTTTTCCCCTCTTCGAAGCTCGAATTTTCCAAATCCCCTTCTTAGTGCACACCTACACTATGATATGATACTTGAACACAAATTTCAGTTTCCTAGCTTCTACGATTTGGGCAGTGGGCTGTTGACGTAGTTTCCATTTGCCCACAGTAACCAATCAAAATGTGAATTTTTCAAACAAACTTTACAGCTCGTTTTCCCCCCTTCGAAGCTCGAATTTTCCGAATCCCCTTCTTACTATGATATGATACTTGAACACAAATTTCAGTTTCCTAGCTTCTACGATTTGGGCTGTTGACGTAGTTTCCTTTTGCCCACATAATTCAGTGTGTGTGTCCTAGAGAATATTCAAAATACCGAGTATGCAGTTTTATTTATATTCTTTTATTGATTTAGAAACCTAGGTTTAAGTCGAGTAACCAATCAAAATGTGAATTTTCCAAACAAACTTTACAGCTCGTTTTCCTCCCTTTGTAGCTCGAATTTTCCGAATCCCCTTCTTAATGCACAGCTACACTATGATATGATTCTTGAACACAAATTTCAGCTTCCTAGCTTCTACGGTTTGGGCTGTGGGCTGTTGATGTAGTTTCCTTTTGCCCACATAATTCAGTCTGTGTGTGCTAGAGAATATTCAAAATACCGAGTATGCAGTTTTATTTATATTCTTTTATTGATTTAGAAACCTAGTTTTAAGTCGAGTAACCAATCAAAATGTGAATTTTTCAAACAAACTTTACAGCTCGTTTTCCCCCCTTCGAAGCTCGAATTTTCCGAATCCCCTTCTTACTATGATATGATACTTGAGCCCACCTAAAAACCTAGTTTTAAGTCGAATAACCAATCAAAATGTGAATTTTTCAAACAAACTTTACAGCTCGTCTTCCTCCCTTCGAAGCTCGAATTTTCCGAATCCCCTTCTTAATGCACAGCTACACTATGATATGATTCTTGAACACAAATTTCAGCTTCCTAGCTTCTACGGTTTGGGCAGTGGGCTGTTGACGTAGTTTCCATTTGCCCACAGTAACCAATCAAAATGTGAATTTTTCAAACAAACTTTACAGCTCGTTTTCCTCCCTTCGAAGCTCGAATTTTCCGAATCCCCTTCTTAATGCACAGCTACACTATGATATGATTCTTGAACACAATGTTCAGCTTCCTAGCTTCTACGGTTTGGGCTGTGGGCTGTAGATGTAGTTTGCGTTTGCCCACATAATTCAGTCTGTGTGTGCTTAGAAAATATTCAAAATACCAAGTATGCAGTTTTATTTATATTCATTTATTGATTTAGAAACCTAGATTTAGGTCGACTAACCAATCAAAATGTGAATTTTTTAAACAAACTACAGCTCGTTTTCCCCCCTTGGAAGTTCGAATTTTCCGAATCCCCTTCTTACTATGATATGATACTTGAGCCCAATGTTCAGCTTCCTAGCTTCTACGGTTTGGGCTGTGGGTTGTTGACGTAGTTTCCTTTTGCCCACATAAGTCAGTCTGTGTGTCCTAGAGAATATTCAAAATACCGAGTATGCAGTTTTATTATACTCTGTACATGAAATGTACAAGAGTATATTAGGTTTGCGGGAGCTGAAAAATGTAACAGGCAGAAGGAGGCGTGGCAGACCCCACAAAGTATATATATTATTGATCAGCGTGACAAGACGAGTCGATCTAGCCCTGTCTGTCCGTCTGTCCGTCCGTATGAACACCTGGATCTCAGAGACTATAAGATATAGAGATACCAAATTTTGCACGAAGATGCGTTATGTGTATATTCTATACGAGTTTATTTTTTGATTTTCCCCCCCACTTCCCCCCTATGGGGGTTTTCCCGATTTTCCATTCGTATAATCGCCTATATCTCGGAGACTATAAGACCTAGGCACACCAAATTTTGGTCCAAGATGCCTTGTGTGAATACGCAGAAAATGTATATTTTGGAATTCCCTCCCTCCCCCCTCTCCCCCACAAATCGTAACTCCCGTAATTCTTGGAATTTCGTACTAAAATTTTGGAAATACCCCCAGTTGGTTATTATGTGTCCGTATGCCAAATTTCATTATGATAGACCGATTTAACAAGAAGTTATAGCCATAAATATATTTGCTGATGCAGCGCTGCTCAAGCGCTGCCCGCGGCTGTTGTTGATGTTGCTGTTTAGTTGACTGCGAAAATGCTTACACATACACGAATTGATGCGCATAGGCATACATACACTCACACAGACGCAATTGCTATGTAAATGTGCAATTATACGTGAGTTCGAATACCGAGAGAGGTAAAATCGATCAAATTTTTTTTTTATTTTGTTAATTTTTTTATTTTCTATAATTATTGTAAACATATGTACAGAGTATTTCAAAGTCGGGACACCCGACTTTAGCTTTTTTACTTGTTTATATTCTTTTATTGATTTAGAAACCTAGTTTTAAGTCGAGTAACCAATCAAAATGTGAATTTTTCAAACAAACTTTACAGCTTGTTTTCCTCCCTTTGTAGCTCGAATTTTCCGAATCCCCTTCTTAATGCACAGCTACACTTTGATATGATTCTTGAACACAAATTTCTGCTTCCTAGCTTCTACGGTTTGGGCTGTGGGCTGTAGATGTAGTTTCCGTTTGCCCACATAATTCAGTCTGTGTGTCCTAGAGAATATTCAAAATACCGAGTATGCAGTTTTATTTATATTCTTTTATTGATTTAGAAACCTAGTTTTAAGTCGAGTAACCAATCAAAATGTGAATTTTTCAAACAAACTTTACAGCTCGTTTTCCCCCCTTCGAAGCTCGAATTTTCCGAATCCCCTTCTTACTATGATATGATACTTGAGCCCACCTAAAAACCTAGTTTTAAGTCGAGTAACCAATCAAAATGTGAATTTTCAAACAAACTTTACAGCTCGTTTTCCTCCCTTCGAAGCTCGAATTTTCCGAATCCCCTTCTTAATGCACAGCTACACTATGATATGATTCTTGAACACAAATTTCAGCTTCCTAGCTTCTACGGTTTGGGCAGTGGGCTGTTGACGTAGTTTCCATTTGCCCACAGTAACCAATCAAAATGTGAATTTTTCAAACGAACTTTACTGCTCGTTTTCCCCTCTTCGAAGCTCGAATTTTCCAAATCCCCTTCTTAGTGCACACCTACACTATGATATGATACTTGAACACAAATTTCAGTTTCCTAGCTTCTACGATTTGGGCTGTGGGCTGTTGACGTAGTTTCCTTTTGCCCACATAATTCAGTCTGTGTCCTAGAGAATATTCAAAATACCGAGTGTTGGCGCAGATGCTGCTTTAGATTAAGATAGTTTAAGAGAATTATTTGAATTTTAGTTTAGGGCGAAAAGAGAGCGCGAGAGCGGCCGTTTGCGGACGTCGCCTCGCGCCCTTTTTTCGCCGCCTTAGGCTTAGTTTAGCATGTAAGCCTAAGTTGAAGTCAGTTGTAAAATAGAACTAAATATAAGCACAATTGTCGCCAAATCGTTCGCATTTCTCCGCATAAAAGTCGTTAAAAGCAAGCATCCCATTTTCTTTGTTTTAATAATTTATATAAAATCATATAAATTTTCATTGGCGCCCGAGCAGGGACCTGCTTGTTTTTTTTAATTAAAAACTTTAATTTGTGCGGAACCGCGTCGGTCGTGTTGTTGTTGCTGCACTGGGGATTGTGTGTGTTGCTGTCACGTCACTGGATTATTGGAGGATGAGTCAAGTCGACCAAAGGGAAGTTCCTGAGCTAAAGTCGACTTCACAGGTACTGTGCTAAAGTTTGAAAGCGAAATTTAACCAGCGAATTGCTTATTTCGGCCTTCAACTTTCAACCTTTGGCACATACGTGACCATAATATAATACGGTAGATAGTTGAGCATAATTAACACAAATATAAATCGCATGTCGTACTAATATTAAATAAAAGTGAACCGCTATAGGCAATTATTTAAAGTGCCAATTTATTGTCGTTTGATTTTGTTATACATACATACAAACATAAATATACATAGCCACTTTTACATACGGCATCCCCCCCCACGTCAATCTCAGCCAACCGTCGGCAGTTTTCGTTTGTTGCTTGCTCGTTGTTCTCATCAAATTCGCCGTTGTCGTTATTACATATGTAAATATATACCGACATACTCGCATACATAACATAGCTAATACATTGCTGTCGTGTTCGCGCTTAAGCTGCTGCATTTTTTGTTTGCCTGCGCTTCGCATAATACATGCATAAGAATTAGCTGTTCTGCTAACGCACATGAGGCATTTGTATTAGAATTATTCTTTTCGTTTGTCGCCACTTTCGCTGCTGCTTCCAAAAGTATTGCCTTCGACGGTCAGTCAACTGCAGTTCTTCTCGTTTTCGTTCGCACTGCTAGACGACCATCTGTTGCGCTCCCCTACACTTGCTGAGAACAGCATATTATTTTCGATTTCTCGTTTGTCACTCGACAATTTTCGTTCGATCAAAGTTTAAAACTTTAAATCAATATGAGTAAGGACTTGATCGAAGAACTTAAAAGGAAGCGCGAGGGCTGTATGAGGAGTATATGTCGTATGCAACGGCAATTAAAAGAAGGCTCGATTTCGTTAGAGCTAATCGAGTTAGAATGCAGGTTAGAGCTTCTAACAACTCATATAGAAACTGCAAATATATTGCAAAGCAAAATTGAAGCAAAAGATACAGAAGATGACTACCGTGAAGAGTTGGAAGGAACTTGCATTATGACCAAATCCTTATTAAAAGGCCAGCTGGAAAAACTAAGAAGAAAAAGCATCGACAATTCAAGTTCGGCAAACGGTATTGCACCGCCTACTTCAAAAAAGCCAAGATGTCGATTGCCAGCGGTCGCTCTTCCAACTTTTAGCGGCAAGCATTCTGAATTTAAAAATTTCATGAGTCTTTTTGAAACTTTTGTGCACAATGATGACACACTGCATGATATTGAAAAATTCAATCACTTAATATCATGTTTGGCTGGTGACGCTTTAGGCACAGTTCGCGCCTTCCAAGTGACGGAAGACAATTATAGCAAAGCCATTGAAAGTCTAAAGCGGGTGTACGATAATGACTGCCTAATATTTTTCGATAACATATCGACACTTTTCAATCTGCAAAAGATTTCCCAGCCATCTGCGTCAGCTTTGAGAAGCCTGATCGACACAGTGTCGGCCACCTATGACTCACTTCTGTCAATTGGTAACGACAAGAAAATCGCTAATGCCATTTTAATTTATTTAGTTATGGGCAAAGTCGATCCTACCACAAAAAAGAAGTGGGAAGAGCAGCTCGACTACACAACGCTCCCACTATGGCGAGATTGTGAGACTGCTCTTAACAGACGCTACCAGCATATTGTTGCTGAAGAAGCTAGTAAAGCTCAAGCGAAGGGCAGCCAGTCGAGCAATAACACTCAGACTCAAAAAGTAAAAAATGCTAGCAGGATAAATCATTCGTTCGTTGCTGCCAAAAACGAACAGAATAACCTTTGTCAGTTTTGCAATTCAGCTGACCATTCGATTGGCAATTGCCAGGCATATATTGCCTTGTCAGTGCAGCAAAGGTTTGACTTCGCTAAAGGTGCGCCTTTGTGCATAAACTGTCTCCGACGAGGCCACACAGTAGCGAAGTGTAAGGCAAAGAAATGTAGCGTGTGCCAACGTTCTCATCACACACTGCTACATATTTATACTGCTAGCACAAATCTTGCGTTACCACCACCCTCTCAGCCACCACATCTTCAAGATAGCTCTTCCACTTCGCATGCCATGCATGCGACTGCTTCGGATAGAGTGGTTCTTGCAACAGCAGTCGTGAGCGTTAAAACGAAAAGTGGCGATTTCGTTTTAGCAAGAGCATTGTTAGATTCTGGGTCACAAGTCAACTTTGTGACTGAGGATCTAGCTCAAAAGCTACAGCTCAGACGAGAGGATACGTGTATGGTCTTGCGCGGCATTGGAGACACCAATGCGCGTGCCAAGAAAAGAATTCATACAGTGGTGAAGTCGCGTGTCAATTGTAGCGAGTTTTCCGCAGATTTTTGGATCTTGGGATCGATTTCTGGTTATCATCCCGATCAAGCGGTGAACACCAGCGGGTGGAGGGTCCCCAAAAATATTCAATTGGCCGATCCTCAATTCCATAAGCCGCAAAAAATTGATATGCTAATTGGAGCAGAGTCATTCTTCGACTTATTGTCGGTGGGCCAAATAAAGCAAGGCCCTGAGTCTCCCACATTACAAAAAACGCTTCTCGGCTGGATAGTGTCAGGCAGATGCTCTACTCAACCTACAACGAGTATAGAAGGAGCAGTGAATTTAAGTTGCCAAGAAGAACAATTACTTTCGATAGACTCAACGATACAAAAGTTTTGGTCCATTGAGGACTTGCCTAATAATTCGAAAGTTCTCTCACCTGAGCAACAGCTTTGTGAACAACACTTTGTTGATAATACAAAAATCTTGTCGTCTGGTCGATTTCAGGTACGGTTACCTTTTAAATCTGACCCAAAAAATCTTGGCTCGTCGTATGAAATTGCGAAACGTCGTTTTTTGTCGCTTGAAAGGAGGTTGTCAAAAGACCCTCAAATGAAAAGCATGTATCTGGAATTTATGGACGAGTATGTTTCGCTCGGTCACATGTCCTCAACGGACAACAAAATTCCAGATACTCCACACTATTTTATTCCGCATCAGTGTGTCCTGCGGCCTCAAAGCACGTCGACCAAGTTGCGTGTCGTTTTCGATGCCTCTTGCCGCACGTCCACTCAGATTGCGTTGAATGATACCTTAATGGTCGGTCCAACAATTCAGGAGGAGCTTTATTCTACGCTGCTTCGTTTTCGTTTGCGAAAGTTCGCCTTAGCGGCAGACATTAAAAAAATGTACCGTCAGGTGATGGTGCACGAAGCAGATAGAAACTATCAGCTCATAGTGTGGCGAAGAGATCCGTCTGAGTCTTTGAAAATCTTCAGGTTAAACACTGTAACGTATGGCACGTCGCCAGCTCCGTTCTTGGGGGTGCGGTGTTTAACAAGGCTGAGTGAAATGGTCCGTTCCTCACATCCAACAGCTGCTGAAGTTATTCGGAGCGACTTTTATGTCGACGATATGTTAACTGGTGCTGAAAGCGTTGAACAGCTAAAAAAGCTTCGAGCAGAAGTGTCGCACGTTCTTCAAAGTGCAGGCTTCGAATTGGCAAAGTGGTTTTCGAACTGCTCGGAACTGTCCGCATTTGATAGCACAGTTATTCCAGTAGCCACAGTCGACTCAGACCCAACCAAAACGCTCGGCGTTATGTGGTTGCCGAAGGAAGATGTATTTCAGTTCCAGTTGGAAAATTCCTTCCTAGATCTCCGCTCGACAAAATGGAACATATTATCGGTGACTGCCAGGCTTTTCGATCCTCTGGGCCTTCTTTGCCCGCTGATCACCAAAGCAAAAATGTTGCTGCAAGATTTGTGGCTACAAAAACTAGATTGGGACGAATCCATCCCTGAGAATCTTCATACAGTTTGGGACTCATTTAAGCAGAATTTGTTGAACCTCAGCGGTATTCAAGTCCCTAGATTCGTCCATACAGATACGCAGTCACCCATTCAAATACATGCGTTCGCCGATGCCTCAATGCGAGCTTATGGCGCCTGTATTTATGTTCGTGTTTCGACTGCGAATGGTTGGAAAGTGTCACTTTTGACCTCAAAATCCAAAGTAGCTCCACTCAAGACGAAAACTTTGCCTCGTCTTGAGCTGTGTGCAGCTCACCTTCTCGCAGATCTTTTTCGTCAAGTCCGCCCGTTGCTTAATTTTCCAATAGACAAGATAGTTATGTGGACTGACTCGGAAATAACGCTCCACTGGATCAAGTCGCATCCGTCGGCATGGTCAGTTTTCGTTTCAAACAGGGTTTCTCAAATCCAAGAGTGGTCCGAGAATGCAACGTGGCGACATGTCCCAACGAAATCCAACCCAGCAGACATCGTGTCCAGAGGATGTAATGTAGACGAGTTGCGTAGCTCCATTTGGTTTACAGGGCCACCCTTCCTCATGGAATCGGAAGAAAATTGGCCTGTGAATGCTCACTTCGAGCCGCCTAAAAATTCAGCTGCCCTAGAAATGCGTAAGTCTGCTGTAGTTTTACTCGCAGATCGGCAAGCCAATTATATTCTTGAAGTTATCGAAAGCTACTCGTCACATTCAAAATTGCTGAGGGTGTTCGTTTGGGTTTTTTCGATTTATACAAAGGTGCAGAAAGGTCTCGAAGCCCTTTGATCCTATAGCCAAGCCAAGCGAACTCAATTTGGTATTCAACAAAATTGTTCAAGTCATCCAGGACAATGAGTTCGGTGACGAAATTGACAAGATTCGAAAAAAGAGAACACTAAACGCTAACTTACAGCGTCTGAGTCCATTTCTACATGAGTTTAGAGAAGACGGTTTCTTGTTTTCCTTGCTGAGAGTGGGGGGAAGATTATTAAATGCTCCTATCCCGTATGAAGCCAAGTTTCCGTTGTTGCTTTCTAAAAAGTCGCAATTCATAAGATAGTACGTATCTTATTTGCATGTGTCAAATTGCCATGCTGGCCCTAGATCGCTGGTGAGCCTGCTTCGTGAGCGAGTTTGGCTGGTTAACGCT
Source organism: Scaptodrosophila lebanonensis (assembly GCF_003285725.1). Lineage (NCBI taxonomy): Eukaryota > Metazoa > Arthropoda > Insecta > Diptera > Drosophilidae > Scaptodrosophila > Scaptodrosophila lebanonensis. The sequence goes on from NW_022060733.1 coordinate 11,454, forward strand.
CAGGAAGTGTGTCGCCGAACAGTACGTTCGTGCATCCTCTGCTTCAAATGGAAGCCCCGGTTGGCCTCCCAAGTAATGGGAAATCTTCCGGCAGACAGGCTCCAGCCGTTCCACCCGTTCGAAGTATGTGGTGTTGATTTTTGTGGCCCTATAAGCACAACGCTCCGCATCCGTGGCAAGCCACCGTATAAGTCGTACGTGGCTCTTTTCGTTTGTTTTGCCTCGAAAGCGGTTCACTTAGAGCTTGTGTCAGATCTAACCACTGATGCTTTTCTCTTGGCTTTTGAAAGGTTCGTCGGCAGGAGAGGCGTCCCTCGCAAAGTTTACTGCGACAACGCGACGAACTTCGTGGGAGCCGACAGGAAGCTGCAGGAGTTCCGAGCGAGATGGGAGAAGGAGGCGGAAGGCGTACGCGAATTCGCATCAAGAAAAGGATGCGAGTTTGCGTACATACCACCCAGAGCGCCTCACTTCGGCGGTCTATGGGAGGCAGGTGTCAAGTCTGCAAAGCACCTGTTCCTACGGACGGTGGGCAATGCGCTCCTGACCGCAGAAGAGCTCGGAACACTCCTGGCGAGCGTCGAGGCCGTGCTGAACTCTCGGCCACTGGGACCACTCAGCGCGGACCCCAGCGACGGCGAGGCGCTAACCCCGGGCCACTTTCTAATCGGACGGCCTCTTCTGGCGACTCCAGCTCCACCGCTCCCGGACATCGACAGCCAAACCTGCTTAAGGCGATGGCGCAATGCCTCGTGTCTCAAGCACAGGTTTTGGCAGCGATGGTCCCGGGAGTACATTTCGAGCCTCCAGGTGCGAGCGAAGTGGTTCCAGGAGCAACCCAACGTCGTCGTGGGACAACTCGTCGTGGTGGCCGAAGACAACGTGCCGCCACAAAAGTGGGTACTTGGCAGGGTCACCACAACTCACGCCGGGACAGACGGGAAGGTGCGGGTGGCCGACGTCGCCACGAGTAGTGGCAATCTACGGAGGGCTATTCATCGGCTGGCGCCATTGCCCGTTGAAGGACGATGTCCCTCCAAGGGGGCCGGTGTTGGCGCAGATGCTGCTTTAGATTAAGATAGTTTAAGAGAATTATTTGAATTTTAGTTTAGGGCGAAAAGAGAGCGCGAGAGCGGCCGTTTGCGGACGTCGCCTCGCGCCCTTTTTTCGCCGCCTTAGGCTTAGTTTAGCATGTAAGCCTAAGTTGAAGTCAGTTGTAAAATAGAACTAAATATAAGCACAATTGTCGCCAAATCGTTCGCATTTCTCCGCATAAAAGTCGTTAAAAGCAAGCATCCCATTTTCTTTGTTTTTAATAATTTATATAAAATCATATACATTTTCACCGAGTATGCAGTTTTATTTATATTCTTTTATTGATTTAGAAACCTAGGTTTAAGTCAAGTAACCAATCAAAATGTGAATTTTCCAAACAAACTTTACAGCTCGTTTTCCTCCCTTTGTAGCTCGAATTTTCCGAATCCCCTTCTTAATGCACAGCTACACTATGATATGATTCTTGAACACAAATTTCAGCTTCCTAGCTTCTACGGTTTGGGCTGTGGGCTGTTGATGTAGTTTCCTTTTGCCCACATAATTCAGTCTGTGTGTGCTAGAGAATATTCAAAATACCGAGTATGCAGTTTTATTTATATTCTTTTATTGATTTAGAAACCTAGTTTTAAGTCGAGTAACCAATCAAAATGTGAATTTTTCAAACAAACTTTACAGCTCGTTTTCCCCCCTTCGAAGCTCGAATTTTCCGAATCCCCTTCTTACTATGATATGATACTTGAGCCCACCTAAAAACCTAGTTTTAAGTCGAGTAACCAATCAAAATGTGAATTTTTCAAACAAACTTTACAGCTCGTTTTCCTCCCTTCGAAGCTCGAATTTTCCGAATCCCCTTCTTAATGCACAGCTACACTATGATATGATTCTTGAACACAAATTTCAGCTTCCTAGCTTCTACGGTTTGGGCAGTGGGCTGTTGACGTAGTTTCCATTTGCCCACAGTAACCAATCAAAATGTGAATTTTTCAAACAAACTTTACAGCTCGTTTTCCCCCCTTCGAAGCTCGAATTTTCCGAATCCCCTTCTTACTATGATATGATACTTGAGCCCACCTAAAAACCTAGTTTTAAGTCGAGTAACCAATCAAAATGTGAATTTTTCAAACAAACTTTACAGCTCGTTTTCCTCCCTTCGAAGCTCGAATTTTCCGAATCCCCTTCTTAATGCACAGCTACACTATGATATGATTCTTGAACACAAATTTCAGCTTCCTAGCTTCTACGGTTTGGGCAGTGGGCTGTTGACGTAGTTTCCATTTGCCCACAGTAACCAATCAAAATGTGAATTTTTCAAACAAACTTTACAGCTCGTTTTCCCCCCTTCGAAGCTCGAATTTTCCAAATCCCCTTCTTAGTGCACAGCTACACTATGATATGATTCTTGAACACAAATTTCAGCTTCCTAGCTTCTACGGTTTGGGCTGTGGGCTGTTGACGTAGTTTCCTTTTGCCCACATAATTCAGTCTGTGTGTGCTAGAGAATATTCAAAATAACGAGTATGCAGTTTTATTTATATTCTTTTATTGATTTAGAAACCTAGTTTTAAGTCGAGTAACCAATCAAAATGTGAAATTTCAAACAAACTTTACAGCTCGTTTTCCCCCCTTCGAAGCTCGAATTTTCCAAATCCCCTTCTTAGTGCACACCTACACTATAATATGATACTTGAACACAAATTTCAGTTTCCTAGCTTCTACGATTTGGGCTGTGGGCTGTTGACGTAGTTTCCGTTTGCCCACATAATTCAGTCTGTGTGTACTAGAGAATATTCAGAATACCGAGTATGCAGTTTTATTTATATTCTTTTATTGATTTAGAAACCTAGTTTTAAGTCGAGTAACCAATCAAAATGTATATTTTTCAAACAAACTTTACAGCTCGTTTTCCCCCCTTCGAAGCTCGAATTTTCCGAATCCCCTTCTTACTATGATATGATACTTGAGCCCACCTAAAAACCTAGTTTTAAGTCGAGTAACCAATCAAAATGTGAATTTTTCAAACAAACTTTACAGCTCGTTTTCCTCCCTTCGAAGCTCGAATTTTCCGAATCCCCTTCTTAATGCACAGCTACACTATGATATGATTCTTGAACACAAATTTCAGCTTCCTAGCTTCTACGGTTTGGGCTGTGGGCTGTTGACGTAGTTTCCTTTTGCCCACATAATTCAGTCTGTGTGTGCTAGAGAATATTCAAAATAACGAGTATGCAGTTTTATTTATATTCTTTTATTGATTTAGAAACCTAGTTTTAAGTCGAGTAACCAATCAAAATGTGAAATTTCAACCAAACTTTACAGCTCGTTTTCCCCCCTTCGAAGCTCGAATTTTCCAAATCCCCTTCTTAGTGCACACCTACACTATAATATGATACTTGAACACAAATTTCAGTTTCCTAGCTTCTACGATTTGGGCTGTGGGCTGTTGACGTAGTTTCCGTTTGCCCACATAATTCAGTCTGTGTGTACTAGAGAATATTCAGAATACCGAGTATGCAGTTTTATTTATATTCTTTTATTGATTTAGAAACCTAGTTTTAAGTCGAGTAACCAATCAAAATGTATATTTTTCAAACAAACTTTACAGCTCGTTTTCCCCCCTTCGAAGCTCGAATTTTCCGAATCCCCTTCTTACTATGATATGATACTTGAGCCCAATGTTCAGCTTCCTAGCTTCTACGGTTTGAGCTGTGGGTTGTTGACGTAGTTTCCTTTTGCCACAGCTACACTATGATATGATTCGTGAACACAATGTTCAGCTTCCTAGCTTCTACGGTTTGGGCTGTGGGCTGTTGATGTAGTTTCCGTTTGCCCACATAATTCAGTCTGTGTGTGCTAGAGAATATTCAGAATACCGAGTATGCAGTTTTATTTATATTCTTTTATTGATTTAGAAACCTAGTTTTAAGTCGAGTAACCAATCAAAATGTATATTTTTCAAACAAACTTTACAGCTCGTTTTCCCCCCTTCGAAGCTCGAATTTTCCGAATCCCCTTCTTACTATGATATGATACTTGAGCCCAATGTTCAGCTTCCTAGCTTCTACGGTTTGGGCTGTCGGCTGTAGATGTAGTTTCCGTTTGCCCACATAATTCAGTCTGTGTGTACTAGAGAATATTCAGAATACCGAGTATGCAGTTTTATTTATATTCTTTTATTGATTTAGAAACCTAGTTTTAGGTCGAGTAACCAATCAAAATGTGAATTTTTCAAACAAACTTTACAGCTCGTTTTCCCCCCTTCGAAGCTCGAATTTTCCAAATCCCCTTCTTAGTGCACACCTACACTATAATATGATACTTGAACACAAATTTCAGTTTCCTAGCTTCTACGATTTGGGCTGTGGGCTGTTGACGTAGTTTCCGTTTGCCCACATAATTCAGTCTGTGTGTACTAGAGAATATTCAAAATACCGAGTATGCAGTTTTATTTATATTCTTTTATTGATTTAGAAACCTAGTTTTAAGTCGAGTAACCAATCAAAATGTGAATTTTTCAAACAAACTTTATAGCTCGTTTTCCTCCCTTTTTAGCTCGAATTTTCCGAATCCCCTTCTTAATGCACAGCTACACTTTGATATGATTCTTGAACACAAATTTCTGCTTCCTAGCTTCTACGGTTTGGGCTGTGGGCTGTAGATGTAGTTTCCGTTTGCCCACATAATTCAGTCTGTGTGTCCTAGAGAATATTCAAAATACCGAGTATGCAGTTTTATTTATAATCTTTTATTGATTTAGAAACCTAGTTTTAAGTCGAGTAACCAATCAAAATGTGAATTTTTCAAACAAACTTTACAGCTCGTTTTCCTCCCTTCGAAGCTCGAATTTTCCAAATCCCCTTCTTAGTGCACACCTACACTATAATATGATTCTTGAACACAAATTACTTAATGCACAGCTACACTATGATATGATTCGTGAACACAATGTTCAGCTTCCTAGCTTCTACGGTTTGGGCTGTGGGCTGTTGATGTAGCTTCCGTTTGCCCACATAATTCAGTCTGTGTGTGCTAGAGAATATTCAAAATAACGAGTATGCAGTTTTATTTATATTCTTTTATTGATTTAGAAACCTAGTTTTAGGTCGAGTAACCAATCAAAATGTGAATTTTTCAAACAAACTTTACAGCTCGTTTTCCCCCCTTCGAAGCTCGAATTTTCCAAATCCCCTTCTTAGTGCACACCTACACTATAATATGATTCTTGAACACAAATTTCTGCTTCCTAGCTTCTACGGTTTGGGCTGTGGGCTGTTGACGTAGTTTCCATTTGCCCACAGTAACCAATCAAAATGTGAATTTTTCAAACAAACTTTACAGCTCGTTTTCCCCCCTTCGAAGCTCGAATTTTCCGAATCCCCTTCTTACTATGATATGATACTTGAGCCCACCTAAAAACCTAGTTTTAAGTCGAGTAACCAATCAAAATGTGAATTTTTCAAACAAACTTTACAGCTCGTTTTCCTCCCTTCGAAGCTCGAATTTTCCGAATCCCCTTCTTAATGCACAGCTACACTTTGATATGATTCTTGAACACAAATTTCAGCTTCCTAGCTTCTACGGTTTGGGCTGTGGGCTGTTGATGTAGTTTCCGTTTGCCCACATAATTCAGTCTGTGTGTGCTAGAGAATATTCAAAATAACGAGTATGCAGTTTTATTTATATTCTTTTATTGATTTAGAAACCTAGTTTTAGGTCGAATAACCAATCAAAATGTGAATTTTTCAAACAAACTTTACAGCTCGTCTTCCTCCCTTCGAAGCTCGAATTTTCCGAATCCCCTTCTTAATGCACAGCTACACTATGATATGATACTTGAGCCCAATGTTCAGCTTCCTAGCTTCTACGGTTTGGGCTGTGGGTTGTTGACGTAGTTTCCTTTTGCCCACATAATTCAGTCTGTGTGTGCTAGAGAATATTCAAAATACCAAGTATGCAGTTTTATTTATATTCTTTTATTGATTTAGAAACCTAGTTTTAAGTCGAGTAACCAATCAAAATGTGAATTTTTCAAACAAACTTTACAGCTCGTTTTCCCCCCTTTGAAGCTCGAATTTTCCGAATCCCCTTCTTACTATGATATGATACTTGAGCCCACCTAAAAACCTAGTTTTAAGTCGAGTAACCAATCAAAATGTGAATTTTTCAAACAAACTTTACAGCTCGTTTTCCTCCCTTCGAAGCTCGAATTTTCCGAATCCCCTTCTTAATGCACAGCTACACTATGATATGATTCTTGAACACAAATTTCAGCTTCCTAGCTTCTACGGTTTGGGCAGTGGGCTGTTGACGTAGTTTCCATTTGCCCACAGTAACCAATCAAAATGTGAATTTTTCAAACAAACTTTACAGCTCGTTTTCCTCCCTTCGAAGCTCGAATTTTCCGAATCCCCTTCTTAATGCACAGCTACACTATGATATGATTCTTGAACACAATGTTCAGCTTCCTAGCTTCTACGGTTTGGGCTGTGGGCTGTAGATGTAGTTTCCATTTGCCCACAGTAACCAATCAAAATGTGAATTTTTCAAACAATCTTTACAGCTCGTTTTCCTCCCTTCGAAGCTCAAATTTTCCGAATCCCCTTCTTAATGCACAGCTACACTATGATATGATTCTTGAACACAAATTTCAGCTTCCTAGCTTCTACGGTTTGGGCAGTGGGCTGTTGACGTAGTTTCCATTTGCCCACAGTAACCAATCAAAATGTGAATTTTTCAAACAAACTTTACAGCTCGTTTTCCTCCCTTCGAAGCTCGAATTTTCCGAATCCCCTTCTTAATGCACAGCTACACTATGATATGATTCGTGAACACAATGTTCAGCTTCCTAGCTTCTACGGTTTGGGCTGTAGATGTAGTTTCCGTTTGCCCACATAATTCAGTCTGTGTGTGCTAGAAAATATTCAAAATACCAAGTATGCAGTTTTATTTATATTCATTTATTGATTTAGAAACCTAGATTTAGGTCGAGTAACCAATCAAAATGTGAATTTTTTAAACAAACTACAGCTCGTTTTCCCCCCTTCGAAGCTCGAATTTTCCGAATCCCCTTCTTACTATGATATGATACTTGAACCCAATGTTCAGCTTCCTAGCTTCTACGGTTTGAGCTGTGGGTTGTTGACGTAGTTTCCTTTTGCCACAGCTACACTATGATATGATACTTGAGCCCAATGTTCAGCTTCCTAGCTTCTACGGTTTGGGCTGTGAGCTGTTGATGTAGTTTCCGTTTGCCCACATAATTCAGTCTGTGTGTGCTAGAGAATATTCAAAATACCAAGTATGCAGTTTTATTTATATTCTTTTATTGATTTAGAAACCTAGTTTTAAGTCGAGTAACCAATCAAAATGTGAAATTTCAAACAAACTTTACAGCTCGTTTTCCCCCCTTCGAAGCTCGAATTTTCCAAATCCCCTTCTTAGTGCACACCTACACTATAATATGATACTTGAACACAAATTTCAGTTTCCTAGCTTCTACGATTTGGGCTGTGGGCTGTTGACGTAGTTTCCGTTTGCCCACATAATTCAGTCTGTGTGTACTAGAGAATATTCAGAATACCGAGTATGCAGTTTTATTTATATTCTTTTATTGATTTAGAAACCTAGTTTTAAGTCGAGTAACCAATCAAAATGTATATTTTTCAAACAAACTTTACAGCTCGTTTTCCCCCCTTCGAAGCTCGAATTTTCCGAATCCCCTTCTTACTATGATATGATACTTGAGCCCAATGTTCAGCTTCCTAGCTTCTACGGTTTGAGCTGTGGGTTGTTGACGTAGTTTCCTTTTGCCACAGCTACACTATGATATGATTCGTGAACACAATGTTCAGCTTCCTAGCTTCTACGGTTTGGGCTGTGGGCTGTTGATGTAGTTTCCGTTTGCCCACATAATTCAGTCTGTGTGTGCTAGAGAATATTCAAAATAACGAGTATGCAGTTTTATTTATATTCTTTTATTGATTTAGAAACCTAGTTTTAGGTCGAGTAACCAATCAAAATGTGAATTTTTCAAACAAACTTTACAGCTCGTTTTCCTCCCTTCGAAGCTCGAATTTTCCAAATCCCCTTCTTAGTGCACACCTACACTATAATATGATTCTTGAACACAAATTACTTAATGCACAGCTACACTATGATATGATTCGTGAACACAATGTTCAGCTTCCTAGCTTCTACGGTTTGAGCTGTGGGTTGTTGACGTAGTTTCCTTTTGCCACAGCTACACTATGATATGATTCGTGAACACAATGTTCAGCTTCCTAGCTTCTACGGTTTGGGCTGTGGGCTGTTGATGTAGTTTCCGTTTGCCCACATAATTCAGTCTGTGTGTGCTAGAGAATATTCAAAATAACGAGTATGCAGTTTTATTTATATTCTTTTATTGATTTAGAAACCTAGTTTTAGGTCGAGTAACCAATCAAAATGTGAATTTTTCAAACAAACTTTACAGCTCGTTTTCCCCCCTTCGAAGCTCGAATTTTCCAAATCCCCTTCTTAGTGCACAGCTACACTATGATATGATTCTTGAACACAATGTTCAGCTTCCTAGCTTCTACGGTTTGGGCTGTGGGCTGTAGATGTAGTTTCCGTTTGCCCACAGTAACCAATCAAAATGTGAATTTTTCAAACAAACTTTACAGCTCGTTTTCCCCCCTTCGAAGCTCGAATTTTCCGAATCCCCTTCTTACTATGATATGATACTTGAGCCCACCTAAAAACCTAGTTTTAAGTCGAATAACCAATCAAAATGTGAATTTTTCAAACAAACTTTACAGCTCGTCTTCCTCCCTTCGAAGCTCGAATTTTCCGAATCCCCTTCTTAATGCACAGCTACACTATGATATGATACTTGAGCCCAATGTTCAGCTTCCTAGCTTCTACGGTTTGGGCTGTGGGTTGTTGACGTAGTTTCCTTTTGCCCACATAATTCAGTCTGTGTGTGCTAGAGAATATTCAAAATACCAAGTATGCAGTTTTATTTATATTCTTTTATTGATTTAGAAACCTAGTTTTAAGTCGAGTAACCAATCAAAATGTGAATTTTTCAAACAAACTTTACAGCTCGTTTTCCCCCCTTTGAAGCTCGAATTTTCCGAATCCCCTTCTTACTATGATATGATACTTGAGCCCACCTAAAAACCTAGTTTTAAGTCGAGTAACCAATCAAAATGTGAATTTTTCAAACAAACATTACAGCTCGTTTTCCCCCCTTTGAAGCTCGAATTTTCCGAATCCCCTTCTTACTATGATATGATACTTGAGCCCACCTAAAAACCTAGTTTTAAGTCGAGTAACCAATCAAAATGTGAATTTTTCAAACAAACTTTACAGCTCGTTTTCCCCCCTTCGAAGCTCGAATTATCCAAATCCCCTTCTTAGTGCACACCTACACTATAATATGATTCTTGAACACAAATTTCTTAATGCACAGCTACACTATGATATGATTCGTGAACACAATGTTCAGCTTCCTAGCTTCTACGGTTTGGGCTGTGGGCTGTTGATGTAGTTTCCGTTTGCCCACATAATTCAGTCTGTGTGTGCTAGAGAAGATTCAAAATACCGAGTATGCAGTATTATTTATATTATTTTATTGATTTAGAAACCTAGTTTTAGGTCGAGTAACCAATCGAAATGTGAATTTTTCAAACAAACTTTACAGCTCGTTTTCCTCCCTTCGAAGCTCGAATTTTCCGAATCCCCTTCTTAATGCACAGCTACACTATGATATGATTCTTGAACACAATGTTCAGCTTCCTAGCTTCTACGGTTTGGGCTGTGGGCTGTAGATGTAGTTTCCGTTTGCCCACAGTAACCAATCAAAATGTGAATTTTCAAACAAACTTTACAGCTCGTTTTCCCCCCTTCGAAGCTCGAATTTTCGGAATCCCCTTCTTACTATGATATGATACTTGAGCCCACCTAAAAACCTAGTTTTAAGTCGAATAACCAATCAAAATGTGAATTTTTCAAACAAACTTTACAGCTCGTCTTCCTCCCTTCGAAGCTCGAATTTTCCGAATCCCCTTCTTAATGCACAGCTACACTATGATATGATTCTTGAACACAAATTTCAGCTTCCTAGCTTCTACGGTTTGGGCAGTGGGCTGTTGACGTAGTTTCCATTTGCCCACAGTAACCAATCAAAATGTGAATTTTTCAAACTAACTTTACAGCTCGTTTTCCCCCCTTTGAAGCTCGAATTTTCCGAATCCCCTTCTTACTATGATATGATACTTGAGCCCACCTAAAAACCTAGTTTTAAGTCGAGTAACCAATCAAAATGTGAATTTTTCAAACAAACTTTACAGCTCGTTTTCCCCCCTTCGAAGCTCGAATTTTCCGAATCCCCTTCTTACTATGATATAATACTTGAACACAAATTTCAGATTCCTAGCTTCTACGGTTTGGGCTGTGGACTGTTGATGTAGTTTCCTTTTGCCTCCATAATTCTGTCTGTGTGTCCTAGAGAATATTCAAAATACCGAGTATGCAGTATTATTTATATTATTTTATTGATTTAGAAACCTAGTTTTAGGTCGAGTAACCAATCAAAATGTGAATTTTTCAAACAAACTTTACAGCTCGTTTTCCTCCCTTCGAAGCTCGAATTTTCCGAATCCCCTTCTTACTATGATATGATACTTGAGCCCACCTAAAAACCTAGTTTTAAGTCGAGTAACCAATCAAAAAGTGAATTTTTCAAACAAACTTTACAGCTCGTTTTCCTCCCTTCGAAGCTCGAATTTTCCGAATCCCCTTCTTAATGCACAGCTACACTATGATATGATTCTTGAACACAAATTTCAGCTTCCTAGCTTCTACGGTTTGGGCAGTGGGCTGTTGACGTAGTTTCCATTTGCCCACAGTAACCAATCAAAATGTGAATTTTTCAAACGAACTTTACTGCTCGTTTTACCCTCTTCGAAGCTCGAATTTTCCAAATCCCCTTCTTAGTGCACACCTACACTATGATATGATACTTGAACACAAATTTCAGTTTCCTAGCTTCTACGATTTGGGCTGTGGGCTGTTGACGTAGTTTCCTTTTGCCCACATAATTCAGTCTGTGTGTCCTAGAGAATATTCAAAATACCAAGTATGCAGTTTTATTTATATTCATTTATTGATTTAGAAACCTAGATTTAGGTCGACTAACCAATCAAAATGTGAATTTTTTAAACAAACTACAGCTCGTTTTCCCCCCTTCGAAGCTCGAATTTTCCGAATCCCCTTCTTACTATGATATGATACTTGAAACCCAATGTTCAGCTTCCTAGCTTCTACGGTTTGAGCTGTGGGTTGTTGACGTAGTTTCCTTTTGCCACAGCTACACTATGATATGATACTTGAGCCCAATGTTCAGCTTCCTAGCTTCTACGGTTTGGGCTGTGGGTTGTTGACGTAGTTTCCTTTTGCCCACATAATTCAGTCTGTGTGTGCTAGAGAATATTCAAAATACCAAGTATGCAGTTTTATTTATATTCTTTTATTGATTTAGAAACCTAGTTTTAAGTCGAGTAACCAATCAAAATGTGAAATTTTCAAACAAACTTTACAGCTCGTTTTCCCCCCTTCGAAGCTCGAATTTTCCAAATCCCCTTCTTAGTGCACACCTACACTATAATATGATACTTGAACACAAATTTCAGTTTCCTAGCTTCTACGATTTGGGCTGTGGGCTGTTGACGTAGTTTCCGTTTGCCCACATAATTCAGTCTGTGTGTACTAGAGAATATTCAGAATACCGAGTATGCAGTTTTATTTATATTCTTTTATTGATTTAGAAACCTAGTTTTAAGTCGAGTAACCAATCAAAATGTATATTTTTCAAACAAACTTTACAGCTCGTTTTCCCCCCTTCGAAGCTCGAATTTTCCGAATCCCCTTCTTACTATGATATGATACTTGAGCCCAATGTTCAGCTTCCTAGCTTCTACGGTTTGAGCTGTGGGTTGTTGACGTAGTTTCCTTTTGCCACAGCTACACTATGATATGATTCGTGAACACAATGTTCAGCTTCCTAGCTTCTACGGTTTGGGCTGTGGGCTGTTGATTGTAGTTTCCGTTTGCCCACATAATTCAGTCTGTGTGTGCTAGAGAATATTCAAAATAACGAGTATGCAGTTTATTTATATTCTTTTATTGATTTAGAAACCTAGTTTTAGGTCGAGTAACCAATCAAAATGTGAATTTTTCAAACAAACTTTACAGCTCGTTTTCCTCCCTTCGAAGCTCGAATTTTCCAAATCCCCTTCTTAGTGCACACCTACACTATAATATGATTCTTGAACACAAATTACTTAATGCACAGCTACACTATGATATGATTCGTGAACACAATGTTCAGCTTCCTAGCTTCTACGGTTTGAGCTGTGGGTTGTTGACGTAGTTTCCTTTTGCCACAGCTACACTATGATATGATTCGTGAACACAATGTTCAGCTTCCTAGCTTCTACGGTTTGGGCTGTGGGCTGTTGATGTAGTTTCCGTTTGCCCACTTAATTCAGTCTGTGTGTGCTAGAG
>NW_022060734.1:0-34580 GCF_003285725.1 Scaptodrosophila lebanonensis
CTTCCCAAAAACACCTAAATTTAGGAAACTCTAATCGTTTCCTCAAACGCCTTTTCTGAGACTTCATTTATAACATCAAATTTAGGAACATCTATCTCTTCAGTAGCTTTCACTGAGACTTCCCAAAAATCCCTAAATTTGGGAAAATCTAATTTTTTCTCACAGGCTTTCTCTGAGACGTCTCCCATAAAACCAATTTTAGAAAATCTAAGTTTTTCTCAGCAGCTTGGTCTGAGATTTCCCAAAACTTTCCTAAGTTTACGGTAATTGCATCTACTCTATCTGCCTGTGGGGTCTTAATTGCATTGTTTGTATTGCCTGGAGGTGTTGTTCGAGAAACTCCAAAACCTCTTCTAAGGTTTGGATTTCTTTTGTTCTCCTAGTGTACTGTTCATATTGTTGTAGTCCTGCCCTATCGAATTTTCTTAAAACTATCCTAGCCCATACTATATCTGCTTCTTTTATTCCTGTATTCATGCCGTTTATGGCATGAATACATTGCCTAGTAGTATCTAGCAGGCCCTGGACACTTTTTTCCGACTCACTATTCATTGTGGGCTGATCTAACAATTTGTCCATGTGGTAGGAGAATATTTGTCTCCTATTTTCGTATCTATCTTTCAAAACATGCAATGCCGTTTTATAATTTTCTCTTGAGATTGGCAAATGCTGTATTAGGGAACTCGCCTCCCCCCTAACTAGCTCTTTCAACCTTATAAATTTTTCAACTTCGTGCAAGTTTTTGTTCTTGTGCACCAAGTTTCCAAACATATCTGAAAAGGCTGTCCACTGTGCTATATTTCCAAAAAAGGGATGAATTTCAATTTCTTTTAATTTTAATGTGCTATTCGTGCTTTTGTCTTCATTAATTTCTTTCATTTTACGTAAAAACAGTCCTTCTACCTCCTCCAACATTTGCCCTATTTCGTTCTCAGTGCTAAAGGGGTCTTTTTCCAAGGTTTTTATACTCTCCTTTATTTCCTCAAACTTTCCATCTAAGAATTTCTTCGCTTCCGGCGCCTCTAGTCCTACGTGAAAATCTCCACTAATCTGCCTGCCAAATCTTTCGGCCTTGGCTATTACCGTATTTCTTTTCTTTTCCCACCTATGCCTGGCTTCGTCTTGAAATGGGGATGTGGCTGACATGCTCGTCTCCATTGGAGCTGATGGTAAGTGTTTTTTAGGTTTGTACCTAGCTAGGCAAGTCATTATATCCCCTCTAACCTTCATCACGTTCGCCCACACGTTCTTTTGGAAATAGTCTACCTCGCCAAGACTTTTCTTGTTGTCCTCTAGGATCTCATGCCTTTTTTCGAATTGTTCCCAGAGCTTCTCTAGCTCTGCTAAGTGCTGTGAATTTTCACACAACGCTTTCTCTCCTAAATTCGTTATATTTTCTATCTCCCTATAAATCGTCTGCTGCTCTACTAAGAGATCTTTTAATTGATCCCTTGTCAAAACCATCTTGTCACCTTTGGTATTATTATTTTCGACAACAAAAAATATTTTATGTTATTATTTATTTATTTCTTCTTATTTCTATTTTTCTTAATATTAATTTTGAAATTTTCTTAATTTTTCTTTATTAGTTCTTTTTTGCTCCTTTTTCTTTTTACTCCTCTTATCTTTTAATTTTTTGCTTCTAACAGGTACTTCTTTTGTTCCTGTCCTATTGAAATTTGAGCTAATTTGTATAGCTCTCGCAACTGATTCCTAACTCTTTGCCGTTTGCCTGGTTTTACTTCCTTCTTTTGGGCTTCGGGCTGTATTTTCGATTTTTTATTTCTCTCCCTATATTCTTCTATCGTAAGCTTTTGCGGTCCTGCATTGGGTTCCGCTGCAGCTTCTATATATGGCCTCCCGACCTTAATAATTCTATTGAATACTCGGTCAAATTCTTCCATAGAAGCAATTTGACGTTCGTCTGTGGCTTCCTGGGGTTTCTGACTCATTGGCCAAACCTGGTAGAGGTTTAGCTCTTGTCGTCTTCTTTTGTCCAAACCTTCTATGGGCTTAGCTTCCGCTGCTTCTTCGTCTCTCTTGCGGCCTGGTCTGGTCTGTTGTCTTCGTTCTTCGACCCAAACCTTGTAGGGATTTGGGACCTGATGTCGTCCTTCTTCGGCCCAAACCTTGTAGGGATTTGGGACCTGATGTCGTCCTTCTTCTGCCCAAACCTTGTAGGGATTTGGGACCTGCTGTCTTCTCTCGCTTCTCTCTTCTTCGTCCTTCGGCGGCCCAAACCTTGTAAGGGATCCTTGGGACCGCTTTTCCTCGTCGCTCTTGCTTCTTCGTCCTTCGGCGGCCCAAACCTTGTAAGGGATCTTTGGAACCGCTTTTCTTTGACCCTCTTGGTCCAAACCTGGTAGCGGTTTGCAGGGGTCTTCCTTCTGGTTTATCGGCCCAAACTTATCAGAAGTTTGGCAACCGATTTTAGTTTCGTCTTTGCTAGACTCTGTATTCTTTCCCTTCCTACTTTAAAGGCTATGGCCTTAATGGTTCGGCTTTTGTTTTCGCCTTAAATTTTAATTTTTTGATTCTGACACCTTTCGGTATCTAGTTCGGATGGGCCCGCTATTGCCGACCTCGCCGTTTCCTTGCTCGAAGGACCAAAATGTAAATAGTTCCTTGCTATACAGCTAGGAACTATTCACTATCAGAGGCTACACTTTATCCCGTGTAGAGCGTCTCTGAGAGAACAAAAAAGGAAACAAACCAATGCTTAAATTTCCAATTTCATTCTAATTTTATTTCTGAAATTCCTTCAGTATTTATACAGTTTTTGTCTTATTTACTAGGTTTTTTCTTATGTACTAATAATTCAATATTGGACTTCTTATTTTCTAAACGTTGTACTTACTCTAATTTTACATTTTTTGTCTTATTCTATCCTAACGGTGTCAAGTGGATTTCCCCTCCATATGTATATTTCAAGCCTTTCTTAAACGCAGTGTGCACCCACCCTTAAACGCTGTCGCGGTCCTATTTGCCTATGCATTTTCTGTTATCTACTATGCGTTGGTCTGTACCACTGCTGCATGCGGCTATTTTTAGACCGAGATTTGTTTTTTAGCCTATCTACTGCTTGTGCTCCCTATGCTAACTTCTGAGCTCTTGTTCACTTTTGTGAACACCATATAGTTTTCTAAGAGTAAGAGTGATTTATTCACCAATCGTACTTATGGCAGTTATATAACATACTGCTCATATTGTGATGAACCCTCAGATTATTCTTAGGCATAATAAAAAATCCATAAATACACAATTTGGTGGAAATCTCTTCATATGATATACGGTTTTTAAACTATATGTGACTTATTCACAAAATGTTCCTTTGAATGCTATACGATATGTTGAGGTATAATAGGAAATCCGTAAATAGATTTCAATGAAAAAATCATAATAAACCATATAGTTTTCTAAGAGTAAGAGTGATTTATTCACCAATCGTACTTATGACAGTGATATAACATACTGCTCATATTGTGATGAACCTTCAGATTATTCTTAGGCATAATAAAAAATCCATAAATACACAATTTGGTGGAAAACTCGTAATATGATATAAAGTTTTTAAACTAAAAGTGACTTATTCACAAATTGTTCCTTTGAATGTTATACGATATAGTGCTCCGAATTTGAGGGCATTTCAGATTATGTTAAGGCATAATGTGAAATCCGTAAATAGATTTCATTGAGAAAATCATAATAAACCATATAATTTTCTAAGAGTAAGTGTGATTTATTCACCAATCGTCCTTATGACAGTTATATAAAATACTGCTCAGATTGTGATGAACCTTCAGATTATGCTTAATCATAATAAAAAATCCACAAATACACATTTTGGTGGAAAACTCGTAATATGATATACAGTTTTTAAACTAAAAGTGACTTATTCACAAATTGTTCCGTTGAATGCTATATGATATGTTGAGGCATAATAAGAAATCTGTAATAGATTTCAATGAGAAAATCATAATAAACCATATAGTTTTCTAAGAGTAAGAGTGATTTATTCACCAATCATACTTATGACAGTTATATAACATACTGCTCATATTGTGATGAACCATCAGATTATTCTTAGGCATAATAAAAAATCCATAAATACACAATTTGGTGGAAATATCTTCATATGGTATACGGTTTTTAAACTATATGTGACTTATTCACAAAATGTTCCTTTGAATGCTATACGATATGTTGAGGTATAATAGGAAATCCGTAAATAGATTTCAATGAGAAAATCATAATAAACCATATAGTTTTCTAAGAGTAAGAGTGATTTATTCACCAATCGTACTTATGACAGTGATATAACATACTGCTCATATTGTGATGAACCTTCAGATTATTCTTAGGCATAATAAAAAATCCATAAATACACAATTTGTTGGAAATATCTTCATATGGTATACGGTTTTTAAACTATATGTGACTTATTCACAAAATGGTCCTTTGAATGCTATACGATATGTTGAGGTATAATAGGAAATCCGTAAATAGATTTCAATGAGAAAATCATAATAAACCATATAGTTTTCTAAGAGTAAGAGTGATTTATTCACCAATCGTACTTATGACAGTGATATAACATACTGCTCATATTGTGATGAACCTTCAGATTATTCTTAGGCATAATAAAAAATCCATAAATACACAATTTGGTGGAAATATCTTCATATGGTATACGGTTTTTAAACTATATGTGACTTATTCACAAATTCTTCCTTTGAATGTTATACGATATAGTGCTCCGAATTTGAGGGCATTTCAGATTATGTTAAGGCATAATGTGAAATCCGTAAATAGATTTCATTGAGAAAATCATAATAAACCATATAATTTTCTAAGAGTAAGTGTGATTTATTCACCAATCGTCCTTATGACAGTTATATAAAATGCTGCTCAGATTGTGATGAACCTTCAGATTATGCTTAATCATAATAAAAAATCCACAAATACACATTTTGGTGGAAAACTCGTAATATGATATACAGTTTTTAAACTAAAAGTGACTTATTCACAAATTGTTCCGTTGAATGCTATATGATATGTTGAGGCATAATAAGAAATCTGTAATAGATTTCAATGAGAAAATCATAATAAACCATATAGTTTTCTAAGAGTAAGAGTGATTTATTCACCAATCATACTTATGACAGTTATATAACATGCTGCTCATATTGTGATGAACCATCAGATTATTCTTAGGCATAATAAAAAATCCATAAATACACAATTTGGTGGAAATCTCTTCATATGGTATACGGTTTTTAAACTATATGTGACTTATTCACAAAATGTTCCTTTGAATGCTATACGATATGTTGAGGTATAATAGGAAATCCGTAAATAGATTTCAATGAGGAAATCATAATAAAACATATAGTTATCTAAGACTAAGAGTGATTTATTCACCAATCGTCCTTATGACAGTTATATAAAATGCTGCTCAGATTGTGATGAACCTTCAGATTATGCTTAAGCATAATAAAAAATCCACAAATACACATTTTGGTGGAAAACTCGTAATATGATATACAGTTTTTAAACTAAAAGTGACTTATTCACAAATTGTTCCTTTGAATGTTATACGATATAGTGCTCCGAATTTGAGGGCATTTCAGATTATGTTAAGGCATAATGTTTTGGAACAAACTCCCGGACGAGTAGTGGACTGTAGTAATAAAACACGTGTGTACTGAACTGTTGAAACTTTAATACTAAATGATAACTTCACAATTATAAGAAATGCCGTCGCAGTGGTCACAAATGTTTTACAGGGTGTACACACTAATTAGTATACATGAACCTGGATAATGATAATCAAATGTGTATAAACATTGTGTTGGATAGAAAGAATGAAAATATACGATATGTTGCAGGCGTTCATCAACATCCCGGCCCGCCCTGAAACACAGTTTCTGAACAGGGCAGTACCGCAAGCTTGGTAATAGGTCGGACCAATTCTCCTGATTTGGTTCTAAGTTTAACGACGCGAACCAATTGGTCCTTTCCAGGATAGGTTTCCAGAACCCGTGCGATGTGCCATAAAGCTGGTGGTGTGTTGGATTCTTTAATGAGGACAATATCTCCAATTGAAATATTGGGTGTTCTCTTTGTCCACTTTGGACGTTGTTGCAGAGTGGTTAAATAAGCCTGATGCCATTGTTTCCAAAATCCTTGGTACATGGCCTGAATGCTCTGCCAGTAGCCCAGTCGACCAACTTGAATATGACCCAAATCAGGATCCGGTATGGTCGTGTATGTTCGTCCAATTAAAAGATGTGCTGGTGAAAGGTAGTCCAGCTCACCATCTGAGGTATAGCACAGCGGACGTGAGTTAACCACTGCGCTAATTTCTGCAAGCAGAGTTCGCATTTGTTCGATCGTAAGGGTAGAATTTCCAATGACTCGACGAAGGTGCAGTTTGACTGATCGAACAGACGACTCCCATTTTCCTCCCCAGTGAGGAGCGTGTGGTGGGATAAATACCCACTGGATTGCTTCATCTGCTAGTTTTCTAGTGACCAAATCGATGTGTGCCTGCGATGCTAAGAGCGCTTGCATTTCATCAAGTGCTCGCTTGGCTCCAACAAAATTCGTGCCATTGTCGCTGTAGATTTTGGCACACTTACCCCGCAGGGACATGAAGCGACGCAGTGCAGCTAGGAATGTTTCACTGCTTAGGTCAGTGGCAAGTTCCAGGTGTATTGCCGATGTCACCAGGCAGACAAATAGGCATATGTAGCCTTTGATTATGCGCGGTTTGCGCCCGATGCCTTCCTTGAGGATGATCGGTCCAGCATAGTCGCAACCTGAATTTACAAAAGGAAGTGCTTGAGTTATGCGTATACTAGGTAATCAGCCATTTGCTGATGCGATGTATGTTGCCGCTGTCGAAAACACAACAAGCAATCATGAGTGATTCTTCTGATAATATTACGTGCGCCGAATATCCAGAACCTTTGCCTTACAATGACAAAGAGTGCCTAAACACCAGGGTGTAGGTTTACACGGTGCTCGTATTCCAATAACATTTTTGTAATTCGATGATTCTTGGGTAGGACGATTGGATGTTTGGCCTCGGTCGGTAATTGTGAGTACTGCAATCGCCCGCCAACCCTTAGTAAGTTTTCCTTGTCAATAATTGGGTAAAGCTTTGCCAGTTGCGATTGGTGCCGGAGTGGTTTGTTGGCGCGGAGCAATTGATAATCATCTTGAAAGCATTTCTGTGCGTGCCGCAAACAAAAAATGCGTGCTGCCTTTATTTCGTCGTATGTAAGCGTTTCTGATCTTCCTTCGCGAAGTTCCCTCTTGCAGCGTTGTATGAAGCGTGAAACGTATGCCCATATGTGTATAAGCTTCGGCCATGATGAAACTCGTTCTATAAGCTCATCTAGAGGGTCAGTTATTATTTCCATAGTTGGTGCAAGAAGACAGTTTGTTCTGACTTCATTTTGTGAGCGTTTGTCAGACCAAGCGATGCTGGGCTGTGCGTTGTTCAGCCTGTCCTGAAGTTTTTCCTTGTCCCGTAGCCATGACGGACCATTCCACCACAGCTCAAAGTTGATGAGTTCGGATGCCATCATGCCTCTAGATGCACAGTCAGATGGGTTTGATTTGGAATCCACATGATGCCAATTCTGCCTTGGAATTACTTCGAGGATTTCGGAAGTTCGGTTTCCGACAAATGTTTTTAGTTGAGATGGTGTATATGATAGCCAGGATAGAACAATTGTAGAATCGCTCCAAGCATAGATTGTAACGTTTTCGTGGCGTAACGATGACTTGATTGATCGTATTAGCCGACTTAGAAGCAGTGCAGCGCAAAGTTCCAGGCGTGGAAAAGACTGCTGCTTCAGTGGTGCCACCCTTGTTTTCGCTGCCACTATGGATGTAGAACTGGAACCATCTTCGTGTATTACTCTGCAGTAAACTACTGCAGCGTATGCCTTAATGGATGCATCGGCGAATGCATGCAGTTCGATGTCATTCCCATCGTTTTCCACAAACCTTGGAATGTGAAACTGTTTGAGTGTTTCAAGATCAGACCGCCATTTCAGCCAGTCGTCTGCCAGTTTAGTTGGAAGTAGCTCATCCCAATCCAGATTGAGAAGCCATAGCCTTTGAAACAGTATCTTGAACTGGACCACGCAGGGTGCCAAAAGCCCAAGAGGGTCGAACACTCGTGAGACATCCGACAGAACTTGTCTTTTTGTGCAACTGGGATTTGCTGTAAGACGCAGATTGTATGTGAGTGTGTCTTGCGCAGGATGCCAGTAAATCCCAAGTACCTTAGCCAGTGTAGGTTGGTTTGGTTGTGAAGTTAAATTGGTATCGTCAGATTGTATGCGATTTGTATTTGATACCCATTTCCCGAGCTCTAGATTTGCGCAGGACATCAGTTTTATGAGTTCATTCCGGTTTTGGAGTAACTCATCCTCGTCATTCGAACCAGTAAGCACGTCGTCTACATAAAAGTCCTCCAGAAGGATTTTTGCAGCATGTGGAAACTCGTGTTGATGATCGTGGGCTAGCTGCTCCAACACTCGAACAGCCAGGAATGGTGCGCATGACGTTCCGTATGTAACTATGTTGAGTTGAAAATGCCTTATTGGTTCCGATGGATTCTCTCTCCAGACGATTCTTTGGAAATCGCGATGCTTGTCGCTCACCCAGATTTGGCGAAACATCTTGACTATGTCTGCCGAGAACACAAATTTATATATCCTGAAGCGCAGGCACACCGCCATGAGGTTGCGTTGGATGCTTGGCCCTGTGAATAAAATATTGTTTAAAGCCTTACCATTGGCGTCGCGAAATGAACCGTCGAAAACAACTCTCAGTTTTCGACCTACTATAGGATGATGTGGCAAATAGAAATGTTGGTCAGAGTTGACCTCATCTGGCGACAGCTCTCTCATATGCCCCAGATTGGCATATTCCCTCATGAAGTTTATGTACTGAGTTCGTAGCTATTCGTTCTTTTGTAACCGTAGCTCAACAGACTTGAAGCCACTGAGAGCCCCTTGTAGAGTGTCTCCGAATTGAAGATATTCAGTGTTAAATGGAAGTTCCACAATATATTTTCCATTTTTATCGCGTGTGTGAGTGGCGAGAAAGTGCTTCTCCACCTGTTCATCTTCGAGTCCAACTGAAGTCGCGGTGTCGACGTTCTCCAGTTCCCAGAATCTCTGAAGTGAAGTGTCAATATCCAATGTTGTCGTGAGTGTGATGGGGTTCCTTAGTTGCGGTGTATTGATTGATGTGATCACCCATCCAAAAATGGTAGAGATTGCGATTATATTTCCCTTGTCGTCATATGTTTCCTCTCCAGTCAAAGTGGACCAAACATAATCGCTACCCAATAGTATGTCAACTGGTGCGTTTCTAATGAAGTGTGAGTCAGCCAGTTGCAGTTTTTTCGAAAATCTGAAGTGCTGATGCGTCGACAGATTGCCTTTCCAACGGTGATGTGATTTTCGCCATGATGTGTGCATTGACGACCAAGCGTTGATCGGAAATACGGGATTTGATATGAAGTGTTGTACTTCCCCTTGTGGTACCAGCCTTTACTGATGCCATACCCGTAACCAATAAGCGTGAATGTGAACGTGCCAAACCAAGAGAATTAACGCAACGTTCCGATACATACGACACTTCTGATCCAGTATCCAATAGTAAACGGCTCGTTATAAAGTCTCCGTTTGCGCTTTTAACCAACACCATGGCAGTTGGTAGTATGCTTCTGTTTCCTGCTATCTGAACACATTGTGCAGTTTCCTTTGTCCCCTGTGATTGGGCAATGTGACTTAGAGTCACCGATGTATTATAAGGAGCGCTTTGTGTACGCTGATTCTCATCAACTGCTTGCGCGAGAGTTCCAATGAACTGAGATTGATTGTTCTCCACGTGTATGAGAGAATGGTGATGACCCTTGCATTGTCTACACGTGTATTTCGATTTGCATTTATTCACTCCATGACCAGGTTTAAGGCAGTTGTAACAAAGATGTTTTTCTCTCACGAAAGATCGACGTAGTTCACCTGTCATATCCAAAAATTGTTGACATGCATACAGACTGTGTTCTGTTGACTTGCATTTGATGCAGCTGATGCCTTCAACTGCTACCAATGACTGTGTAACTCGTCTTTGTCCTTTTACTTGTGTTGTTGCTTTCACAACAGCTGAAAGTTCACGGCTACTCAGCTCCAACTCTTCGCAGCGAGAATCCAAAAACGTAAAGAATTCCTCAAGAGTAGGTGATTTCTTGTCCAGACTTCGCTCAATCCACCTGCGCCGCGTGTCAGCGTCAAGTTTCTCAAGCACCAAGAATATAATCCAGCAATCACGTCCCTTTTGATCGATAGCATCTAGACCTCTTATAATCTCATTTGCGCCGTCAGCTACCTTTCGCAATATTGGAGCATCAATTTTCGTAGTTGCTGGTAAGCCCATGAATTGTTCCAGAAATGAATTAACAATATGCCGTGGACGGTTATATCGTTCCTTTATACGTTCCCAAGCTGTGGTATAAGCTGTATCTGTGACTGCCAAATGTCGCACTAAGTTGGCAGCATCCTCTATTAGTAGTGTTTTCAAATGATGAAATTTCTGTGTGTTAGACAAATGGTGATTGTTATGAATTGTGCTTTCATAAATATCCTGAAAAGCTGGCCACTCTGTGTGGTTGCCAGCAAACCTTTTTATTTGAATTTTGGGTAATTCATTCTGAATGGCAGGCGCCGCGCTGACCGCGTGCAATGCCGTTGCCGCCTGTGTGGCGTTGTTGCCGTCGTTGTTGCCATGCATCATTGTTGTTGTTGTTGTTTGATTAACCGCAAGCCGTTCGAATAGGCATATGTAGCCTTTGATTATGCGCGGTTTGCGCCCGATGCCTTCCTTGAGGATGATCGGTCCAGCATAGTCGCAACCTGAATTTACAAAAGGAAGTGCTTGAGTTATGCGTATACTAGGTAAATCAGCCATTTGCTGATGCGATGTATGTTGCCGCTGTCGAAAACACAACAAGCAATCATGAGTGATTCTTCTGATAATATTACGTGCGCCGAATATCCAGAACCTTTGCCTTACAATGACAAAGAGTGCCTAAACACCAGGGTGTAGGTTTACACGGTGCTCGTATTCCAATAACATTTTTGTAATTCGATGATTCTTGGGTAGGACGATTGGATGTTTGGCCTCGGTCGGTAATTGTGAGTACTGCAATCGCCCGCCAACCCTTAGTAAGTTTTCCTTGTCAATAATTGGGTAAAGCTTTGCCAGTTGCGATTGGTGCCGGAGTGGTTTGTTGGCGCGGAGCAATTGATAATCATCTTGAAAGCATTTCTGTGCGTGCCGCAAACAAAAAATGCGTGCTGCCTTTATTTCGTCGTATGTAAGCGTTTCTGATCTTCCTTCGCGAAGTTCCCTCTTGCAGCGTTGTATGAAGCGTGAAACGTATGCCCATATGTGTATAAGCTTCGGCCATGATGAAACTCGTTCTATAAGCTCATCTAGAGGGTCAGTTATTATTTCCATAGTTGGTGCAAGAAGACAGTTTGTTCTGACTTCATTTTGTGAGCGTTTGTCAGACCAAGCGATGCTGGGCTGTGCGTTGTTCAGCCTGTCCTGAAGTTTTTCCTTGTCCCGTAGCCATGACGGACCATTCCACCACAGCTCAAAGTTGATGAGTTCGGATGCCATCATGCCTCTAGATGCACAGTCAGATGGGTTTGATTTGGAATCCACATGATGCCAATTCTGCCTTGGAATTACTTCGAGGATTTCGGAAGTTCGGTTTCCGACAAATGTTTTTAGTTGAGATGGTGTATATGATAGCCAGGATAGAACAATTGTAGAATCGCTCCAAGCATAGATTGTAACGTTTTCGTGGCGTAACGATGACTTGATTGATCGTATTAGCCGACTTAGAAGCAGTGCAGCGCAAAGTTCCAGGCGTGGAAAAGACTGCTGCTTCAGTGGTGCCACCCTTGTTTTCGCTGCCACTATGGATGTAGAACTGGAACCATCTTCGTGTATTACTCTGCAGTAAACTACTGCAGCGTATGCCTTAATGGATGCATCGGCGAATGCATGCAGTTCGATGTCATTCCCATCGTTTTCCACAAACCTTGGAATGTGAAACTGTTTGAGTGTTTCAAGATCAGACCGCCATTTCAGCCAGTCGTCTGCCAGTTTAGTTGGAAGTAGCTCATCCCAATCCAGATTGAGAAGCCATAGCCTTTGAAACAGTATCTTGAACTGGACCACGCAGGGTGCCAAAAGCCCAAGAGGGTCGAACACTCGTGAGACATCCGACAGAACTTGTCTTTTTGTGCAACTGGGATTTGCTGTAAGACGCAGATTGTATGTGAGTGTGTCTTGCGCAGGATGCCAGTAAATCCCAAGTACCTTAGCCAGTGTAGGTTGGTTTGGTTGTGAAGTTAAATTGGTATCGTCAGATTGTATGCGATTTGTATTTGATACCCATTTCCCGAGCTCTAGATTTGCGCAGGACATCAGTTTTATGAGTTCATTCCGGTTTTGGAGTAACTCATCCTCGTCATTCGAACCAGTAAGCACGTCGTCTACATAAAAGTCCTCCAGAAGGATTTTTGCAGCATGTGGAAACTCGTGTTGATGATCGTGGGCTAGCTGCTCCAACACTCGAACAGCCAGGAATGGTGCGCATGACGTTCCGTATGTAACTATGTTGAGTTGAAAATGCCTTATTGGTTCCGATGGATTCTCTCTCCAGACGATTCTTTGGAAATCGCGATGCTTGTCGCTCACCCAGATTTGGCGAAACATCTTGACTATGTCTGCCGAGAACACAAATTTATATATCCTGAAGCGCAGGCACACCGCCATGAGGTTGCGTTGGATGCTTGGCCCTGTGAATAAAATATTGTTTAAAGCCTTACCATTGGCGTCGCGAAATGAACCGTCGAAAACAACTCTCAGTTTTCGACCTACTATAGGATGATGTGGCAAATAGAAATGTTGGTCAGAGTTGACCTCATCTGGCGACAGCTCTCTCATATGCCCCAGATTGGCATATTCCCTCATGAAGTTTATGTACTGAGTTCGTAGCTATTCGTTCTTTTGTAACCGTAGCTCAACAGACTTGAAGCCACTGAGAGCCCCTTGTAGAGTGTCTCCGAATTGAAGATATTCAGTGTTAAATGGAAGTTCCACAATATATTTTCCATTTTTATCGCGTGTGTGAGTGGCGAGAAAGTGCTTCTCCACCTGTTCATCTTCGAGTCCAACTGAAGTCGCGGTGTCGACGTTCTCCAGTTCCCAGAATCTCTGAAGTGAAGTGTCAATATCCAATGTTGTCGTGAGTGTGATGGGGTTCCTTAGTTGCGGTGTATTGATTGATGTGATCACCCATCCAAAAATGGTAGAGATTGCGATTATATTTCCCTTGTCGTCATATGTTTCCTCTCCAGTCAAAGTGGACCAAACATAATCGCTACCCAATAGTATGTCAACTGGTGCGTTTCTAATGAAGTGTGAGTCAGCCAGTTGCAGTTTTTCGAAAATCTGAAGTGCTGATGCGTCGACAGATTGCCTTTCCAACGGTGATGTGATTTTCGCCATGATGTGTGCATTGACGACCAAGCGTTGATCGGAAATACGGGATTTGATATGAAGTGTTGTACTTCCCCTTGTGGTACCAGCCTTTACTGATGCCATACCCGTAACCAATAAGCGTGAATGTGAACGTGCCAAACCAAGAGAATTAACGCAACGTTCCGATACATACGACACTTCTGATCCAGTATCCAATAGTAAACGGCTCGTTATAAAGTCTCCGTTTGCGCTTTTAACCAACACCATGGCAGTTGGTAGTATGCTTCTGTTTCCTGCTATCTGAACACATTGTGCAGTTTCCTTTGTCCCCTGTGATTGGGCAATGTGACTTAGAGTCACCGATGTATTATAAGGAGCGCTTTGTGTACGCTGATTCTCATCAACTGCTTGCGCGAGAGTTCCAATGAACTGAGATTGATTGTTCTCCACGTGTATGAGAGAATGGTGATGACCCTTGCATTGTCTACACGTGTATTTCGATTTGCATTTATTCACTCCATGACCAGGTTTAAGGCAGTTGTAACAAAGATGTTTTTCTCTCACGAAAGATCGACGTAGTTCACCTGTCATATCCAAAAATTGTTGACATGCATACAGACTGTGTTCTGTTGACTTGCATTTGATGCAGCTGATGCCTTCAACTGCTACCAATGACTGTGTAACTCGTCTTTGTCCTTTTACTTGTGTTGTTGCTTTCACAACAGCTGAAAGTTCACGGCTACTCAGCTCCAACTCTTCGCAGCGAGAATCCAAAAACGTAAAGAATTCCTCAAGAGTAGGTGATTTCTTGTCCAGACTTCGCTCAATCCACCTGCGCCGCGTGTCAGCGTCAAGTTTCTCAAGCACCAAGAATATAATCCAGCAATCACGTCCCTTTTGATCGATAGCATCTAGACCTCTTATAATCTCATTTGCGCCGTCAGCTACCTTTCGCAATATTGGAGCATCAATTTTCGTAGTTGCTGGTAAGCCCATGAATTGTTCCAGAAATGAATTAACAATATGCCGTGGACGGTTATATCGTTCCTTTATACGTTCCCAAGCTGTGGTATAAGCTGTATCTGTGACTGCCAAATGTCGCACTAAGTTGGCAGCATCCTCTATTAGTAGTGTTTTCAAATGATGAAATTTCTGTGTGTTAGACAAATGGTGATTGTTATGAATTGTGCTTTCATAAATATCCTGAAAAGCTGGCCACTCTGTGTGGTTGCCAGCAAACCTTTTTATTTGAATTTTGGGTAATTCATTCTGAATGGCAGGCGCCGCGCTGACCGCGTGCAATGCCGTTGCCGCCTGTGTGGCGTTGTTGCCGTCGTTGTTGCCATGCATCATTGTTGTTGTTGTTGTTTGATTAACCGCAAGCCGTTCGAATAGTTGTTGTTGCTGTTGTAGCAAACTTATAATGGCGTCGTTCTGATGAAGCCCGTTGCTTTCATCACCTTTGTTTGTTGTACTTGCAGTTTTGTGTAGCGAACCATGTTTCTTTAAAAGCAAAGCATTTGCCTTTAAATACTTTTCCTCGTAGATCTCATTATCAGCCTCTGGATCCACATAACCCTCCACCTCGTCTAGAAGGGCTATGGAGTCCCCAAGTGTGGTGAACTCCTTCCAAATAATCTGGAGCTGATCTATCCGTGAGGTTACCTCTTCCGATTCAACTGGATGATCTCTCTCACTCCACGCTAGTATGCGTGTGAGAGAAGCCTTTACTCTGGCGCGAACCTTCATCAATGCTTTTAATTGTTCCATTGCAAACAATTAACTTTGAGTAATAAATCAACAATTCCCTTTCTTGGTATCCGGTTTGAAGGACCATTAATGTTTTGGAACAAACTCCCGGACGAGTAGTGGACTGTAGTAATAAAACACGTGTGTAATGAACTGTTGAAACTTTAATACTAAATGATAACTTCACAATTATAAGAAATGCCGTCGCAGTGGTCACAAATGTTTTAAAGGGTGTACACACTAATTAGTATACATGAACCTGGATAATGATA
Organism: Scaptodrosophila lebanonensis; assembly: GCF_003285725.1. Taxonomy (NCBI): domain Eukaryota; kingdom Metazoa; phylum Arthropoda; class Insecta; order Diptera; family Drosophilidae; genus Scaptodrosophila; species Scaptodrosophila lebanonensis. The sequence goes on from NW_022060734.1 coordinate 15,609, forward strand.
ATCAAATGTGTATAAACATTGTGTTGGATAGAAAGAATGAAAATATACGATATGTTGCAGGCGTTCATCAACACATAATGTGAAATCCGTAAATAGATTTCATTGAGAAAATCATAATAAACCATATAATTTTCTAAGAGTAAGTGTGATTTATTCACCAATCGTCCTTATGACAGTTATATAAAATGCTGCTCAGATTGTGATGAACCTTCAGATTATGCTTAAGCATAATAAAAAATCCACAAATACACATTTTGGTGGAAAACTCGTAATATGATATACAGTTTTTAAACTAAAAGTGACTTATTCACAAATTGTTCCTTTGAATGCTATACGATATAGTGCTCCAATTTGGGGCCATTTCAAATTATGTTAAGGCATAATGTTAAATCCGTAAATAGATTTCAATGAGAAAATCATAATAAACCATATAGTTTTCTAAGAGTAAGAGTGATTTATTCACCAATCGTACTTATGACAGTGATATAACATACTGCTCATATTGTGATGAACCTTCAGATTATTCTTAGGCATAATATAAAATCCATAAATACACATTTTGGTGGAAAACTCGTAATATGATATAAAGTTTTTAAACTAAAAGTGACTTATTCACAAATTGTTCCTTTGAATGTTATACGATATAGTGCTCCGAATTTGAGGGCATTTCAGATTATGTTAAGGCATAATGTGAAATCCGTAAATAGATTTCATTGAGAAAATCATAATAAACCATATAATTTTCTAAGAGTAAGTGTGATTTATTCACCAATCGTCCTTATGACAGTTATATAAAATGCTGCTCAGATTGTGATGAACCTTCAGATTATGCTTAATCATAATAAAAAATCCACAAATACACATTTTGGTGGAAAACTCGTAATATGATATACAGTTTTTAAACTAAAAGTGACTTATTCACAAATTGTTCCGTTGAATGCTATATGATATGTTGAGGCATAATAAGAAATCTGTAATAGATTTCAATGAGAAAATCATAATAAACCATATAGTTTTCTAAGAGTAAGAGTGATTTATTCACCAATCATACTTATGACAGTTATATAACATGCTGCTCATATTGTGATGAACCATCAGATTATTCTTAGGCATAATAAAAAATCCATAAATACACAATTTGGTGGAAATCTCTTCATATGGTATACGGTTTTTAAACTATATGTGACTTATTCACAAAATGTTCCTTTGAATGCTATACGATATGTTGAGGTATAATAGGAAATCCGTAAATAGATTTCAATGAGGAAATCATAATAAAACATATAGTTATCTAAGACTAAGAGTGATTTATTCACCAATCGTCCTTATGACAGTTATATAAAATGCTGCTCAGATGCTTAAGCATAATAAAAAATCCACAAATACACATTTTGGTGGAAAACTCGTAATATGATATAAAGTTTTTAAACTAAAAGTGACTTATTCACAAATTGTTCCGTTGAATGCTATACAAGTATGATATGTTGAGGCATAATAAGAAATCCGTAAATAGATTTCAATGAGAAAATCATAATAAACCATATAGTTTTCTAAGAGTAAGAGTGATTTATTCACCAATCGTACTTATGACAGTGATATAACATACTGCTCAGATTGTGATGAACCTTCAGATTATTCTTAGGCATAATAAAAAATCCATAAATACACATTTTGGTGGAAAACTCGTAATATGATATAAAGTTTTTAAACTAAAAGTGACTTATTCACAAATTGTTCCTTTGAATGTTATACGATATAGTGCTCCGAATTTGAGGGCATTTCAGATTATGTTAAGGCATAATGTGAAATCCGTAAATAGATTTCATTGAGAAAATCATAATAAACCATATAATTTTCTAAGAGTAAGAGTGATTTATTCACCAATCATAGTTATGACAGTTATATAACATACTGCTCAGATTGTGATGAACCTTCAGATTATGCTTAAGCATAATAAACAAGAGAGAACGCTACAGTCGAGCAAGCGCGACAGTGTAATAACCTGTACCCAGGTAAACTTCCGTCACTGAGTTATATGCGCCCATAGCAGCAGCAAAAAGAGGAAGAAGAAGAGCGAACTTGTTGCTGCAGTTTGGTGGGGTTGTACTGGCGAAAATTTGTTTTGCTAATAACTTTTCTTAAAATTGACCGAATTGAATAAAATTTTGAACAACAATAGACAATTATATATAAATTATGTGTGCAAAGATTGGTTGAGGTAGCATTTGAAATGTGGACGCTATTCACGAAATTCTGTAGCGGGGGAAGGGGGGAAAATTAAAAAAAAAACATAAACTCGTCCTTACTCGGACCTAGGAGAATCTGGATGCCAACTTTGGTTATTCTAGCTTTTATAGTTTCTGAGATCCTCGCGTTCATCCAGACGGACAGACGGACGGACAGACGGACAGACGGACGGACATGTCTAGATCGATTTCTCTCGTCATGCTGATTCAGAATATATATACTTTATGGGGTCGGAGATGCTTCCTTCTGCATGTTACATACTTTTCACAAACCTAATATACCCTTTTTACCCTACGGGTACAGGGTATAAAAATCCACAAATACACATTTTGGTGGAAAACTCGTAATATGATATACAGTTTTTAAACTAAAAGTGACTTATTCACAAATTGTTCCGTTGAATGCTATATGATATGTTGAGGCATAATAAGAAATCTGTAATAGATTTCAATGAGAAAATCATAATAAACCATATAGTTTTCTAAGAGTAAGAGTGATTTATTCACCAATCATAGTTATGACAGTTATATAACATACTGCTCATATTGTGATGAACCTTCAGATAATGCTGAGGCATAATAAAATATCCATAAATACACATTTTGGTGGAAAACACCGTAATATGATATACAGTTTTTAAACTAAAAGTGACTTATTCACAAATTGTTCCGTTGAATGCTATATGATATGTTGAGGCATAATAGGAAATCCGTAAATAGATTTCAATGAGAGAATCATAATAAAACTTATAGTTTTCTAAGAGTAAGAGTGATTTATTCACCAGTCGTACATATGGGAGTGATATAACATACTGCTCAGATTGTGATGAACCTTCAGATTATGCTTAGGCATAATAAAAAATCTATAAATACACATTTTGGTGGAAAACTCGTCATATGATATAAAGTTTTTAAACGAAAAGTGACTTATTCATAAATTGTTCCTTTGAATGCTATACGATATAGTGCTCCGAATTTGAGGCCATGTCAGATTATGTTAAGGCATAATGTGAAATCCGTAAATAGATTTCAATGAGGAAATCATAATAAACCATATAGTTTTCTAAGAGTAAGAGTGATTTATTCACCAATCGTCCTTATGACAGTGATATAACATACTGCTCATATTGTGATGAACCTTCCGATTATTCTTAGGCATAATAAAAAATCCATAAATACACAATTTGGTGGAAATTTCTTCATATGATATACGGTTTTTAAACTATATGTGACTTATTCACAAAATGTTCCTTTGAATGCTATACGATATGTTGAGGTATAATAGGAAATCCGTAAATAGATTTCAATGAGGAAATCATAATAAACCATATAGTTTTCTAAGAGTAAGAGTGATTTATTCACCAATCGTACTTATGACAGTGATATAACATACTGCTCATATTGTGATGAACCTTCAGATTATTCTTAGGCATAATAAAAAATCCATAAATACACATTTTGGTGGAAAACTCGTAATATGATATAAAGTTTTTAAACTAAAAGTGACTTATTCACAAATTGTTCCTTTGAATGTTATACGATATAGTGCTCCGAATTTGAGGGCATTTCAGATTATGTTAAGGCATAATGTGAAATCCGTAAATAGATTTCATTGAGAAAATCATAATAAACCATATAATTTTCTAAGAGTAAGAGTGATTTATTCACCAATCGTCCTTATGACAGTTATATAAAATGCTGCTCAGATTGTGATGAACCTTCAGATTATGCTTAAGCATAATAAAAAATCCATAAATACACATTTTGGTGGAAAACTCGTAATACGATATACAGTTTTTAAACTAAAAGTGACTTATTCACAAATTGTTCCGTTGAATGCTATATGATATGTTGAGGCATAATAAGAAATCTGTAATAGATTTCAATGAGAAAATCATAATAAACCATATAGTTTTCTAAGAGTAAGAGTGATTTATTCACCAATCATACTTATGACAGTTATATAACATACTGCTCATATTGTGATGAACCTTCAGATTATGCTTAAGCATAATAAAATATCCATAAATACACATTTTGGTGGAAAACCCGTAATATGATATACAGTTTTTAAACTAAAAGTGACTTATTCACAAATTGTTCCGTTGAATGCTATACAAGTATGATATGTTGAGGCATAATAGGAAATCCGTAAATAGATTTCAATGAGAAAATCATAATAAAACTTATAGTTTTCTAAGAGTAAGAGTGATTTATTCACCAATCGTACTTATGACAGTTATATAACATACTGCTCATATTGTGTTGAACCTTCAGATAATGCTGAGGCATAATAAAATATCCATAACGTTGTTACTCTGCCGCGGGTATGCTCGCCGGCCAGAGTATGCTGAAATAAATTAGGCACCCCAACGTGCCCAGGTGTCCACCAAATAAGAGAGGGCGGTATGCCCAAACTTCTCCACGTGTTTCTTTAATTGTAGGAAAACATACAGAGCGCTTCAGTGCGCGTTGGGCCTGAGCCAGAAGAGAACTAACTAGAACCGAACTTAAAATTACTCGCCTTCATGGCTTACTATTCTTTACAACTACTTGTTAGCTTAAAATTACTCGTAATGACGCCCAGCTGGTTGCTGCGCAACGCGTCGTTACACCTCCCCCTTTCCCCAAGGGGTCGAACGGCCCGATCGGTGGTTTTTTCGAATTTTCCTTCACCGCGCCATAATCGAACGGCAGATGCGTAGCAGCTGGGTGGCAGCGCTGCCACCCCTCGCGTTTGGCCACCTGTCAACGCCACCTGTACCTTCACCGTCAGCTGTTCGCTCTGTCATTCGGTCGCATTGTTGTTTTCTGCATTTCCGCCGCGTGGTGCTGACGTGTCGTCATCCTCTGGGTTCTGTAATGGGTGCTGTAGTGGCTGCTGTGGGACTGGCTGCTGTTGCCGTAGCTGTTTAGGGATCGCCAATGGAATTATCATACCGCCCATCTGCTGCGTCTCTGGTATATTCGGCGCTGAGTGTGTATCTCAGGCGGTGCGGTAATCTACATCGCTTCACATGGCCTGAAACGTAACAACAAACTGCGTTTAATTATGTTTGTAGGCTTACATGGGCATCTTCTTCGGCTAGAACGGCAGCTTTGCTGTTCCCGCTTTGGTGGACGCCGGTGGTGTTGCCGTTGCTGTTGTCGGTGTGGCTGCTACGAAGCCCTGGTTGCTGTTGCTGCTGTCGTCGCTGCCTTCGTCGGCTTCGCTGTCTTCTGCATTCACCGCTTTTAGATCCCGCACATGTGCCGTTCTACCTCTGCCGCCCGCCACCGGTCGCACACGCACTATAACTGGGGATATGAATGCTCGCACCGTGAATGGGCCATCGAAGCGAGGCGCCAGCTTGGCCGCAAACTGCTCGGCTGCGTTGGACAGGTGATGTTGTCGCACGAGCACCTCGTCGCCCAGTCTGGGTCGCCACTCGCGTCTCCGCAGATTGTACTGGCGTGCCTGATCCTCGCTTGTCACCAAGGCTGCATGTCGGGCTCTGCGATTTCGCCTCCGCCGTCTGCGTGGCCGTGGATCGTTTGTTCGCAATTCTACAGTTTGGCCGCCCACAGTCACCGCCCCATTGGCCATTTGGACATAATCCAGTCCCAATGTGAGCATCCGGGGAGTGTGAGCAGCGGCAGTACTACGCGACTGTCGCCCACCGTGACCGTCGCCTTTGTTTCTTCACGGACCGTCTTCTGTGTCCCGTCAGCCATGGACACAGTCACGCTCACGGACCGTACATTTCCTCCGTCTGGCGCCCGCAGGCGTTGCGCCAGCCTCGGACTCGCGAAGCTGCGTGTCGCTCCGGTGTCCACGACCGCCTCTACCAGTACACCATCGCAGTCTACTGGTAGCGCGGCCGCTACCCTGCGTGTCGTTGTTAATTGGAATCTGCCTGCGTGGGCTCGCCGACTGTTGATGTGGGACGAGCCCCCCCTGGCGTTTCCCGTCGCGCGTCGGCAGCATTCGTTCGCACGCACCCCCATCTTACCACAGTCCCAACAGTAGAGCTGTTGAGAGTTTGGGCACGCGTCCATACTGTGCCCTCCCATCCCGCAACGTCTGCAGATGGGTGGGCGATGATGCGTGTCCGCTGGGCCAACCGCCACCGGCTGTGGGATCGGCGTAGGGTGTGTGGCGTTCGTCTCATCATTGCCGGCCGCCTTTGACCGTGCTAGGATTGCTTGGTGCACGCCCTGTGCCGCCTGTACGTACCCATCGAGTGAGCTCACTTCTTCGCCTGCCAGGCGGAGATTAGCGCGTATTTCTGGTAGCCCGTTGGCGTGGACAAGTCTCAGCTGCTCCTCTGCAGTCATCTCCGCGCCGCGCATCAGTCGTTGCATCGCTCGGACCCGCTGGATATTCTTTTAGTAGGTCTTGGCGGAACTCGGCCCACGGTTGTGCCAAATTGCGCCTTGACCACTCCCACTCCTTCGCCTCGCCAACCAGGACTTCCGGTAATACGGTCACCAACTTATCTAATCGCACGTTCCTCATCTCTGCCTTATCTTCCAGATCCCGGAGGAACGTTCTTGGGTCCCCGCTGCCGTCAAATCGGACGCCCCACTGGGCTACCTGTGTCGACAGTGCGGCTCGTCTGTCTCGTTCGGCTGATGTTGGCGCCTGTGGTCCTGCCACCGCCTGCGCGCTTGCGAGCGGTGACGCTGGAGTCGGTGCTGTTGGGTCATCTTCGTCAGGCGCATTACCAGCAGGCGCGGTGGAAGCGCAGACCTGGCTCGACAGTTTCTGGAAACCATCCTCCATAGCCTGGGCCAACCGGTGGGTGTACTGAGCCAACGCGACTGTCACCGAATCGGCAATCGCTTGTGTCAGGTCCGCCGTTGAGAGCACTGGAGCCACTGTTGGCGTCGCTGAGGCTGCCGTGGACTCGGTTGTGGTAGCTCCCGCGACCGCTACCGAAATGGTCGGCACTGTCGCAGGAGTTAGCGGTGTCGTGTTTGCTTCTGTCACGACGAGCAGCCCCTCCGGTACGTCCTCTTGTTTCGGGACTCCCAGCCGTCCGCCGGGCACCGGGCTCAACTGACCTGTCGCCGCGGTACGCGACGACATGTTCTCGTAATATGCCGCTAGTTCTTCCAGGCGGGGTCGGTACTCTTCTTGGGCCGACTTCACGAAAGTTGCCAGCCGCACCCGCAACGCCTCCACGGTGCCGGTCTCCTCGATGTCGAACTCGCGCAGCACCGTGCTGAGCTCTTCCTTCCGCAGCACACGTATCCAGCTCGTTGGTAGCATCGTAGGTCCACGCTCTCTTCCCTACTTGGTCGGATCTAACCTCAAACTTCTTTGGGGTCCCTGATCGGGCGCCACTTGTAACGTTGTTACTCTGCCGCGGGTATGCTCGCCGGCCAGAGTATGCTGAAATAAATTAGGCACCACAACGTGCCGAGGTGTCCACCAAATAAGAGAGGGCGGTATGCCCAAACTTCTCCACGTGTTTCTTTAATTGTAGGAAAACATACAGAGCGCTTCAGTGCGCGTTGGGCCTGAGCCAGAAGAGAACTAACTAGAACCGAACTTAAAATTACTAGCCTTCATGGCTTACTATTCTTTACAACTACTTGTTAGCTTAAAATTACTCGTAATGACGCCCAGCTGGTTGCTGCGCAACGCGTCGTTACAAATACACATTTTGGTGGAAAACTCGTCATATGATATACAGTTTTTAAACTAAAAGTGACTTATTCACAAATTGTTCCTTTAAAATGCTATACGATATGTTGAGGCATAATAGGAAATCCGTAAATAGATTTCAATGAGAAAATCATAATAAAATTTATAGTTTTCTAAGAGTAAGAGTGATTTATTCACCAATCGTACTTATGACAGTTATATAACATACTGCTCAGATTGTGATGAACCTTCAGATTATGCTTAAGCATAATAAAAAATCCACAAATACACATTTTGGTGGAAAACTCGTAATATGATATACAGTTTTTAAACTAAAAGTGACTTATTCACAAATTGTTCCGTTGAATGCTATATGATATGTTGAGGCATAATAAGAAATCCGTAAATAGATTTCAATGAGAAAATCATAATGAACAGTATAGTTTTCTAAGAGTAAGAGTGATTTATTCACCAATCGTCCTTATGACAGTTATATAAAATGCTGCTCAGATTGTGATGAACCTTCAGATTATGCTTAAGCATAATAAAAAATCCACAAATACACATTTTGGTGGAAAACTCGTAATATGATATACAGTTTTTTAACGAAAAGTGACTTATTCACAAATTGTTCCTTTGAATGCTATACGATATAGTGCTCCGAATTTGAGGCCATTTCAGATTATGTTAAGGCATAATGTGAAATCCGGAAATAGATTTCAATGAGAAAATCATAATAAAACTTATAGTTTTCTAAGAGTAAGAGTGATTTATTCACCAATCGTACTTATGACAGTTATATAACATACTGCTCAGATTGTGATGAACCTTCAGATTATGCTTAAGCATAATAAAAAATCCACAAATACAAATTTTGGTGGAAAACTCGTAATATGATATACAGTTTTTAAACTAAAAGTGACTTATTCACAAATTGTTCCGTTGAATGCTATACAAGTATGATATGTTGAGGCATAATAAGAAATCCGTAAATAGATTTCAATGAGAAAATCATAATGAACAGTATAGTTTTCTAAGATTAAGAGTGATTTATTCACCAATCGTACTTATGACAGTTATATAACATACTGCTCATATTGTGATGAACCTTCAGATTATTCTTAGGCATAATAAAAAATCCATAAATACACATTTTGGTGGAAAACTCGTAATATGATATACAGTTTTTAAACTAAAAATGACTTATTCAAAAATTGTTCCTTTGAATGCTATACGAAAAGTGCTCCGAGTTTGAGGCCACTTCAGATTATGTTAAGGCATAATGTGAAATCCGTAAATAGATTTCAATGAGGAAATCATAATAAACCATATAGTTTTCTAAGAGTAAGAGTGATTTATTCACCAATCGTCCTTATGACAGTTATATAAAATGCTGCTCAGATTGTGATGAACCTTCAGATTATGCTTAAGCATAATAAAAAATCCACAAATACACATTTTGGTGGAAAACTCGTAATATGATATACAGTTTTTAAACTAAAAGTGACTTATTCACAAATTGTTCCTTTGAATGCTATACGATATAGTGCTCCAATTTGAGGCCATTTCAGATTATGTTAAGGCATAATGTGAAATCCGTAAATAGATTTCATTGAGAAAATCATAATAAACCATATAATTTTCTAAGAGTAAGAGTGATTTATTCACCAATCGTCCTTATGACAAATATATAAAATGCTGCTCAGATTGTGATGAACCTTCAGATTATGCTGAGGCATAATAAAAAATCCACAAATACACATTTTGGTGGAAAACTCGTAATATGATATACAGTTTTTAAACTCAAAGTGACTTATACACAAATTGTTCCGTTGAATGCTATACGATATGTTGAGGCATAATAGGAAATCCGTAAATAGATTTCAATGAGAAAATCATAATGAACAGTATAGTTTTCTAAGAGTAAGAGTGATTTATTCACCAATCGTAATCGGTGGAAATCTCTTCATATGATATACGGTTTTTAAACTATATGTGACTTATTCACAAATTGTTCCGTTGAATGCTATACGATATGTTGAGGCATAATAGGAAATCCGTAAATAGATTTCAATGAGAAAATCATAATAAACCATATAGTTTTCTAAGAGTAAGAGTGATTTATTCACCAATCGTCCTTATGACAGTTATATAAAATGCTGCTCAGATTGTGATGAACCTTCAGATTATGCTTAAGCATAATAAAAAATCCACAAATACACATTTTGGTGGAAAACTCGTAATATGATATACAGTTTTTAAACTAAAAGTGACTTATTCACAAATTGTTCCTTTGAATGCTATACGATATAGTGCTCCAATTTGAGGCAATTTCAGATTATGTTAAGGCATAATGTGAAATCCGTAAATAGATTTCATTGAGAAAATCATAATAAACCATATAATTTTCTAAGAGTAAGAGTGATTTATTCACCAATCGTCCTTATGACAAATATATAAAATGCTGCTCAGATTGTGATGAACCTTCAGATTATGCTTAAGCATAATAAAAAATCTATAAATACACATTTTGGTGGAAAACTCGTCATATGATATAAAGTTTTTAAACTAAAAGTGACTTATTCACAAATTGTTCCGTTGAATGCTATACAAGTATGATATGTTGAGGCATAATAGGAAATCCGTAAATAGATTTCAATGAGAGAATCATAATAAACCATATAGTTTTCTAAGAGTAAGAGTGATTTATTCACCAATCGTAATCGGTGGAAATCTCTTCATATGATATACGGTTTTTAAACTATATGTGACTTATTCACAAAATGTTCCTTTGAATGCTATACGATATCTTGAGGTATAATAGGAAATCCGTAAATAGATTTCAATGAGGAAATCATAATAAACCATATAGTTTTCTAAGAGTAAGAGTGATTTATTCACCAATCGTCCTTATGACAGTTATATAAAATGCTGCTCAGATTGTGATGAACCTTCAGATTATGCTTAAGCATAATAAAAAATCCACAAATACACATTTTGGTGGAAAACTCGTAATATGATATACAGTTTTTAAACTAAAAGTGACTTATTCACAAATTGTTCCTTTGAATGCTATACGATATAGTGCTCCAATTTGAGGCCATTTCAGATTATGTTAAGGCATAATGTGAAATCCGTAAATAGATTTCAATGAGGAAATCATAATAAACCACATAGTTTTCTAAGAGTAAGAGTGATTTATTCACCAATCGTCCTTATGACAAATATATAAAATGCTGCTCAGATTGTGATGAACCTTCAGATTATGCTGAGGCATAATAAAAAATCCACAAATACACATTTTGGTGGAAAACTCGTAATATGATATACAGTTTTTAAACTCAAAGTGACTTATACACAAATTGTTCCGTTGAATGCTATACGATATGTTGAGGCATAATAGGAAATCCGTAAATAGATTTCAATGAGAAAATCATAATGAACAGTATAGTTTTCTAAGATTAAGAGTGATTTATTCACCAATCGTACTTATGACAGTTATATAACATACTGCTCATATTGTGATGAACCTTCAGATTATTCTTAGGCATAATAAAAAATCCATAAATACACATTTTGGTGGAAAACTCGTAATATGATATACAGTTTTTAAACGAAAAGTGACTTATTCACAAATTGTTCCGTTGAATGCTATACAAGTATGATATGTTGAGGCATAATAGGAAATCCGTAAATAGATTTCAATGAGAGAATCATAATAAAACTTATAGTTTTCTAAGAGTAAGAGTGATTTATTCACCAATCATACTTATGACAGTTATATAACATACTGCTCAGATTGTGATGAACCTTCAGATTATGCTTAAGCATAATAAAAAATCCACAAATACACATTTTGGTGGAAAACTCGTAATATGATATACAGTTTTTAAACTAAAAGTGACTTATTCACAAATTGTTCCGTTGAATGCTATACAAGTATGATATGTTGAGGCATAATAAGAAATCCGTAAATAGATTTCAATGAGAAAATCATAATGAACAGTATAGTTTTCTAAGATTAAGAGTGATTTATTCACCAATCGTACTTATGACCGTTATATAACATACTGCTCATATTGTGATGAACCTTCAGATTATTCTTAGGCATAATAAAAATCCATAAATACACATTTTGGTGGAAACTCGTAATATGATATACAGTTTTTAAACTAAAAGTGACTATTCACAAATTGTTCCGTTGAATGCTATATCGATAGTGATCCGAATTTGAGGCATAGATATGTTAGGGCTAATGTGAAATCCTGTACGAATAGAATTTCAATGAGAAAAATCATAATAAACCATATAGTTTCTAGAGTAAGAGTGATTTTCATTCACAATCGTACTTATGACAGTTATATAAACATACTGCTCATATTGTGATGTAACCTTTCAGATTATTCTAGTTAGGCGATAATAAAAAATCCATAAATACACATTTTGGTGGAAAACTCGTAATATGATATACAGTTTTTAAACTAAAATGACTTATTCACAATTGTTTCCGTTGAATGCTATATAGTGCTCCAATTTGAGGCCATTTCAGATTATGTTAAGGCATAATAAGAAATCTGTAATAGATTTCAATGAGAAAATCATAATAAACCATATAGTTTTCTAAGAGTAAGAGTGATTTATTCACCAATCATACTTATGACAGTTATATAACATACTGCTCATATTGTGATGAACCTTCATATAATGCTGAGGCATAATAAAATATCCATAAATACACATTTTGGTGGAAAACCCGTAATATGATATACAGTTTTTAAACTAAAAGTGACTTATTCACAAATTGTTCCGTTGAATGCTATACAAGTATGATATGTTAAGGCATAATGTGAAATCCGTAAATAGATTTCAATGAGGAAATCAGAATAACCCATATAGTTTTCTAAGAGTAAGAGTGATTTATTCACCAATCGTCCTTATGATAGTGATATAACATACTGCTCATATTGTTATATATGAACCTTCCGATGAACCTTCCGATTATTCTTAGGCATAATAAAAAATCCATAAATACACATTTTGGTGGAAATCTCTTCATATGATACACAGTTTTTAAACTAAAAGTGACTTATTCACAAATTGTTCCGTTGAATGCTATACGATATAGTGCTCCGAATTTGAGGCCATTTCAGATTATGTTAAGGCATAATGTGAAATCCGTAAATAGATTTCAATGAGGAAATCATAATAAACCATATAGTTTTCTAAGAGTAAGAGTGATTTATTCACCAATCGTACTTATGACAGTTATATAAAATGCTGCTCAGATTGTGATGAACCTTCAGATTATTCTTAGGCATAATAAAAAATGCATAAATACACATTTTGGTGGAAAACTCGTAATATTATATACAGTTTTTAAACTAAAAGTGACTTATTCACAAATTGTTCCGTTGAATGCTATATGATATGTTGAGGCATAATAAGAAATCTGTAATAGATTTCAATGAGAAAATCATAATAAAACATATAGTTTTCTAAGAGTAAGTGTGATTTATTCACCAAACATACTTATGACAGTTATATAACATACTGCTCATATTGTGATGAACCTTCAGATTATGCTTAGGCATAATAAAAATATCCATAAATACACATTTTGGTGGAAAACTCGTCATATGATATACAGTTTTTAAACGAAAAGTGACTTATTCACAAATTGTTCCGTTGAAATGCTATATGATATGTTGAGGCATAATAAGAAATCCGTAATAGATTTCAATGAGAAAATTCATAATAAACCTTATAGTTTTCTAAGAGTAAGAGTGATTTATTCACCAATCATACTTATGACAGTTATATAACATACTGCTCATATTGTGATGAACCTTCAGATAATGCTAGGTATAATAAAATATCCATAAATACACATTTTGGTGGATAACTCGTAATATGATATAAAGTTTTTAAACGAAAAGTGACTTATTCACAAATTGTTCCGTTTAAATGCTATACTGATATGTTGAGGCATAATAAGAAATCCGTAAATACGATTTCAATGAGGAAAATCATAATAAACCATATAGTTTTCTAAGAGTAAGAGTGATTTATTCACCAATCGTACTTATGACAGTTATATAACATACTGCTCATATTGTGATGAACCTTCAGATTATTCTTAGGCATAATAAAAAATCCATAAATACACATTTTGGTGGAAAACTCGTAATATGATATACAGTTTTTAAACTAAAAGTGACTTATTCACAAATTGTTCCGTTGAATGCTATATGATATGTTGAGGCATAATAAGAAATCCGTAAATAGATTTCAATGAGAAAATCATAATAAACCATATAGTTTTCTAAGAGTAAGAGTGATTTATTCACCAATCGTACTTATGACAGTTATATAACATACTGCTCATATTGTGATGAACCTTCAGATTATTCTTAGGCATAATAAAAAATCCATAAATACACATTTTGGTGGAAAACTCGTAATATGATATACAGTTTTTAAACTAAAAGTGACTTATTCAAAAATTGTTCCTTTGAATGCTATACGATATAGTGCTCCGAATTTGAGGCCATTTCAGATTATGTTAAGGCATTATGTGAAATGCGTAAATATATTTCAATGAGGAAATCATAATAAACCATATAGTTTTCTAAGAGTAAGAGTGATTTATTCACCAATCATACTTATGACAGTTATATAACATGCTGCTCAGATTGTGATGAACCTTCAGATAATGCTGAGGTATAATAAAATATCCATAAATACACATTTTGGTGGATAACTCGTCATATGATATAAAGTTTTTAAACGAAAAGTGACTTTTTCACAAATTGTTCCTTTAAAATGCTATACGATATGTTGAGGCATAATAAGAAATCCGTAAATACATTTCAATGAGAAAGTCATAATGAACAGTATAGTTTTCTAAGATTAAGAGTGATTTATTCACCAATCGTACTTATGACAGTTATATAACATACTGCTCATATTGTGATGAACCTTCAGATTATTCTTAGGCATAATAAAAAATGCATAAATACACATTTTGGTGGAAAACTCGTAATATGATATACAGTTTTTAACTAAAAGTGACTTATTCACAAATTGTTCCTTTGAATGCTATACGATATAGTGCTCCAATTTGAGGCCATTTCAGATTATGTTAAGGCATAATGTAGAAATCCTGTAAATAGATTTCAATGAGAAAATCATAATAAACCATATAGTTTTCTAAGAGTAAGAGTGATTTATTCACCAATCATACTTATGACAGTTATATAACATACTGCTCATATTGTGATGAACCTTCATATATTCTTAGGCATAATAAAATATCCATAAATACACATTTTGGTGGAAAACCTCGTAATATGATATACAGTTTTTAAACTAAAAGTGACTTATTCACAAATTGTTCCGTTGAATGCTATACAAGTATGATATGTTAAGGCATAATGTGAAATCCGTAAATAGATTTCAATGAGGAAATCATAATAACCATATAGTTTTCTAAGAGTAAGAGTGATTTATTCACCAATCGTCCTTATGACAGTTATATAACATACTGCTCATATTGTGATGAACCTTCAGATTATTCTTAGGCATAATAAAAAATCCATAAATACACATTTTGGTGGAAAACTCGTAATATGATATACAGTTTTTAACTAAAAGTGACTTATTCACAAATTGTTCCGTTGAATGCTATATGATATGTTGAGGCATAATAAGAAATCCGTAATAGATTTCAATGAGAAAATCATAATAACCATATAGTTTTCTAAGAGTAAGAGTGATTTATTCACCAATCGTACTTATGACAGTTATATAACATACTGCTCATATTGTGATGAACCTTCAGATTATTCTTAGGCATAATAAAAAATCCATAAATACACATTTTGGTGGAAAACTCGTAATATGATATACAGTTTTTAAACTAAAAGTGACTTATTCACAAATTGTTCCGTTGAATGCTATATGATATGTTGAGGCATAATAAGAAATCCGTAAATAGATTTCAATGAGAAAATCATAATAAACCATATAGTTTTCTAAGAGTAAGAGTGATTTATTCACCAATCATACTTATGACAGTTATATAACATACTGCTCATATTGTGATGAACCTTCAGATTATTCTTAGGCATAATAAAAATCCATAAATACACATTTTGGTGGAAAACTCGTAATATGATATACAGTTTTTAAACTAAAAGTGACTTATTCACAAATTGATCCGTTGAATGCTATATGATATGTTGAGGCATAATAAGAAATCTGTAATAGATTTCAATGAGAAAATCATAATAAACCATATAGTTTTCTAAGAGTAAGAGTGATTTATTCACCAATCGTACTTATGACAGTTATATAACATACTGCTCATATTGTGATGAACCTTCAGATTATTCTTAGGCATAATAAAAAATCCATAAATACACATTTTGGTGGAAAACTCGTAATATGATATACAGTTTTTAAACTAAAAGTGACTTATTCACAAATTGTTCCGTTGAATGCTATATGATATGTTGAGGCATAATAAGAAATCTGTAATAGATTTCAATGAGAAAATCATAATAAACCATATAGTTTTCTAAGAGTAAGAGTGATTTATTCACCAATCGTCCTTATGACAGTTATATAAAATGCTGCTCAGATTGTGATGAACCTTCAGATTATGCTTAAGCATAATAAAAAATCCATAAATACACATTTTGGTGGAAAACTCGTAATATGATATACAGTTTTTAAACTAAAAGTGACTTATTCACAAATTGTTCCTTTGAATGCTATACGATATAGTGCTCCAATTTGAGGCCATTTCAGATTATGTTAAGGCATAATGTTAAATCCGTAAATAGATTTCAATGAGAAAATCATAATAAACCATATAGTTTTCTAAGAGTAAGAGTGATTTATTCACCAATCGTCCTTATGACAGTTATATAAAATGCTGCTCAGATTGTGATGAACCTTCAGATTATTCTTAGGCATAATAAAAAATGCATAAATACACATTTTGGTGGAAAACTCGTAATATGATATACAGTTTTTAAACTAAAAGTGACTTATTCACAAATTGTTCCGTTGAATGCTATATGATATGTTGAGGCATAATAAGAAATCCGTAAATAGATTTCAATGAGAAAATCATAATGAACAGTATAGTTTTCTAAGATTAAGAGTGATTTATTCACCAATCGTACTTATGACAGTTATATAACATACTGCTCATATTGTGATGAACCTTCAGATTATTCTTAGGCATAATAAAAAATCCATAAATACACATTTTTGTGGAAAACTCGTAATATGATATACAGTTTTTAAACTAAAAGTGACTTATTCAAAAATTGTTCCTTTGAAATGCTATACTGATATGTTGAGGCATAATAAGAGATCCGTAAATAGATTACAATGAGAAAATCATAATGAACCAGTATAGTTTTCTAAGAGTAAGAGTGATTTATTCACCAATCGTACTTATGACAGTTATATAAAATACTGCTCATATTGTGATGAACCTTCAGATTATTCTTAGGCATAATAAAAAATCCATAAATACACATTTTGGTGGAAAACTCGTAATATGATATACAGTTTTTAAACTAAAAGTGACTTATTCACAAATTGTTCCTTTGAATGCTATACGATATAGTGCTCCAATTTGAGGCCATTTCAGATTATGTTAAGGCATAATGTGAAATCCGTAAATAGATTTCAATGAGAAAATCATAATAAACCATATAGTTTTCTAAGAGTAAGAGTGATTTATTCACCAATCGTACTTATGACAGTTATATAACATACTGCTCATATTGTGATGAACCTTCAGATTATTCTTAGGCATAATAAAAAATCCATAAATACACATTTTGGTGGAAAACTCGTAATATGATATACAGTTTTTAAACTAAAAGTGACTTATTCACAAATTGTTCCTTTGAATGCTATACGATATAGTGCTCCGAATTTGAGGCCATTTCAGATTATGTTAAGGCATAATGTTAAATCCGTAAATAGATTTCAATGAGAAAATCATAATAAACCATATAGTTTTCTAAGATTAAGAGTGATTTATTCACCAATCGTACTTATGACAGTTATATAACATACTGCTCATATTGTGATGAACCTTCAGATTATTCTTAGGCATAATAAAAAATCCATAAATACACATTTTGGTGGAAAACTCGTAATATGATATACAGTTATTTTAAACTAAAAGTGACTTATTCACAAATTGTTCCGTTGAATGCGATACTATGATATGTTGAGGCATAATAAGAAATCGTAATAGATTTCAATGAGAAAATCATAATGAAACAGTATAGTTTTTCTAAGAGTAAGAGTGATTTATTCACCAATCGTACTTATGACAGTTATATAACATACTGCTCATAATTGTGATGACCCCTTCAGATTATTCTTAGGCATATAAAAATCCATAAATACCACATTTTGGTGGAAAACTCGTAATATGATATACAGTTTTTAAACTAAAAGTGACTTATTCACAAATTGTTCCGTTGAATGCTACTATGATATAGTTGAGGCCATAATAGGAAATCCGTAAATAGATTTCAATGAGAAATCATAATAAACCATATAGTTTTCTAAGAGTAAGAGTGATTTATTCACCAATCGTACTTATGACAGTTATATAAAATACTGCTCATATTGATGATGAACCTTCAGATTATTCTTAAGCATAATAAAAAATCCACAAATACACATTTTGGTGGAAAACTCGTAATATGATATACAGTTTTTAAACTAAAAGTGACTTATTCACAAATTGTTCCTTTGAATGCTATACGATATAGTGCTCCGAATTTGAGGCCATTTCAGATTATGTTAAGGCATAATGTGAAATCCGTAAATAGATTTCATTGAGGAAAATCATAATAAACCATATAGTTTTCTAAGAGTAAGAGTGATTTATTCACCAATCGTCCTTATGACAGTATATAAAATGCTGCTCAGATTGTGATGAACCTTCAGATTATGCTTAAGCATAATAAAAATCTATAAATACACATTTTGGTGGAAAACTCGTCATATATATAAAGTTTTTAAACGAAAAGTGACTTTTTCACAAATTGTTCC
>NW_022060735.1:0-36289 GCF_003285725.1 Scaptodrosophila lebanonensis
ATTAGAGAATACGAATAAAACTGCCATACTCGAATAGGAAATTTGTCTTGGAGACTGAATTATGGGGGGCGTCAATGGGGCACAAAAGGAAGCTGCGTCAATAGCCCACAGCCCAAACCGTTGGAACTAGAAAGCTGAAATTTGGGCTCAATAAAAATACAAAATATCAAAACAGTTGGGGACAACTAAGTATACATACACACAGCACATACAAGCAACTGTTCGTGTAGTTGCGTGCAAACGATTGAAATAGCTAAAGTAAAATGTGAGACACTAATGTGTGAATTTACACACATACATATATGTATGTATTTATTTTCTTTCGTCTTGCACTGACAGAGCAAGAAATGTTAATTAATTAAAAATTATTTAACATTTCTAAAAGTAATTTTTCTTTGTTTAGAACATTTGGCATTAGGATTTTCATTAGCAACGTTATGCAGCAACATCAAATTACAAAGAACGCAAATATCAAATAGTTGGGAACATCATATACACACACTCACACACAGAACAAGCAACAGTTCGTGTCTATGTGTGCGGTTGTCTACGTACGGTTGTAAAAGTAAACAGAAACATACATGCATATGTACATACACACATACACATACACACATTCGCGTTGCGGGCAGATGTAACATATGTATGTTTATATATGATTTGTTCTAATTGATATCAATAAATTAATAAGATGTTATTATTTAAGTTTTCTGTTAATTGAATTCACAACTTCGATTGAATTATTGATTGTATTGACGGATTCAACCTATCGATAGTTTTGATGCTCTAGCATCTCAGCTGATCGCATATTTACAGGGAGATACCGTTTTAGGTGTTAGCTAACAACGCTACAAATGTATTCTGAACAAATCTAAGAGTCATTTACCCTTAAGCATATTTTGTGAGTGTATTCATCGATTTACAAAAGCAGAAACACACCTTTTACATTCACAACAATCTTATTTGGAATTGAAGACACAAATTAGTGTTGAATTAAAAAATTTAATACATACTTATACATATATGTATGTGTGTATGTATATAGGCGGATAACGCCTGCATGAAAAATTTAAATGTATGTACATATCAGCGTTGACGAACGCTCCAATTTTGGCAGGACGTCCCGATTTATAAATCAAAATTAAATGTCCCGCGTCGGACTTTTCGGAGATAGCTGAAGGAATCACACGGTTAAGTCAGGACTGGCAGTCTGCCCGGTGCGTAACGAAGATATGTAGGTATGTACGTATAACCATACATAGTACTTATTGTACTATATTTGCTTTTTGGAAAATGAACTCTTTAACAAACTTTAGAGAGTGTCGAAATAAGAATATCATATAGTAAATAAACTTAAGAAAGACGGGAAAGACCTTGGAAAATTCGAGCTCCAAAGGAGGGAAAAGTAGCTCCAAATTTTGTTTAAAAAATCCGCATTTTTCAACCGATCGACCTAAAACTTAGCTTCTAAAATCAATTAAAGAATACAAACAAAACTGCATACTCGGTTTTTAAATTTTTTATTGGAGCTTGAATTATTGGGGTTTTCTTTGGGCACAAAAGCAAACCGCGTCAACAGCCCACAGCCCACACGGTAAAATCTAGGATGCTGAAATTTGGGCTCAAGTATCCTATCATGGTGTAGATGCGCACTAAGAAGGGATTTTGGAAAATTCGAGCTCCAAAGGGAGGAAAAGTAGCTCCAAAGTTTGTTTCAAAAATCCGCATTTTTTAACCGATCGACTTAAAACTTAGTTTCTAAAATCAATTAAAGAATACAAACAAAACTGCATACTCGGTTTTTTAAATTTTTTGTTGGAGCTTGAATTATTGGGGTTTTCTTGGGGCACAAAAGGAAACCGCGTCAACAGCCCACAGCCCAAACGGTAAGAGCTAGAAAGATGAAATTTGGGCTTAAGTATCCTATCAGGGTGTAGATGCGCACTAAGAAGGGATTTTGGAAAATTCGAGCTCCAATGGGGGGAAAAGTAGCTCCAAAGTTTGTTTGAAAAATCCTAATTTTTCAACCGATCGACTTAAAACTTGGTTTCTAAAATCAATTAGAGAATACGAATAAAACTGCATACTCGAATTAGGAAATTTGTCTTGGAGACTGAATTATGGGGGCGTCAATGGGGCACAAAAGGAAGCTGCGTCAATAGCCCACAGCCCAAACCGTTGGAACTAGAAAGCTGAAATTTGGGCTCAATAAACAATACAAAATATCAAACAGTTGGGGACAACTAAGTATACATACACACACACATACAAGCAACTGTTCGTGTAGTTGCGTGCAAACGATTGAAATAGCTAAAGTAAAATGTGAGACACTAATGTGTGAATTTACACACATACATATATGTATGTATTTATTTTCTTTCGTCTTGCACTGACAGAGCAAGAAATGTTAATTAATTAAAAATTATTTAACATTTCTAAAAGTAATTTTTTCTTTGTTTAGAACATTTGGCATTAGGATTTTCATTAGCAACGTTATGCAGCAACATCAAATTACAAAGAACGCAAATATCAAATAGTTGGGAACATCATATACACACACTCACACACAGAACAAGCAACAGTTCGTGTCTATGTGTGCGGTTGTCTACGTACGGTTGTAAAAGTAAACAGAAACATACATGCATATGTACATACACACATACACACATTCGCGTTGCGGACAGATGTACATATGTATGTTTATATATGATTTGTTCTAATTGATATCAATAAATTATAAGATGTTATTATTTAAGTTTTCTGTTAATTGAATTCAAACTTCGATTGAATTATTGATTGTATTGACGGATTCAACTATCGATAGTTTTGATGCTCTAGCATCTCAGCTGATCGCATATTTACAGGGAATACCGTTTTAGTGTTAGCTAACAACGCTACAAATGTATTCTGAACAAATCTAAGAGTCATTTACCCTTAAGCATATTTTGTGAGTGTATTCATCGATTTACAAAAGCAGAAACACACCTTTTACATTCACAACAATCTTATTTGGAATTGAAGACACAAATTAGTGTTGAATTAAAAAATTTAATACATACTTATACATATATGTATGTGTGTATGTATATAGGCGGATAACGCCTGCATGAAAAATTTAAATGTATGTACATATCAGCGTTGACGAAAGCTCCAATTTTGGCGGGACGTCCCGATTTATAAATCAAAATTAAATGTCCCGCGTCGGACTTTTCGGAGATAGCTGAAGGAATCACACGGTTAAGTCAGGACTGGCAGTCTGCCCGGTGCGTAACGAAGATATGTAGGTATGTACGTATAACCATACATAGTACTTATTGTACTATATTTGCTTTTTGGAAAATGAACTCTTTAACAAGCTTTAGAGAGTGTCGAAAGAAGAATATCATATAGTAAATAAACTTAAGAAAGACGGGAAAGACCTTGGAAAATTCGAGCTCCAAAGGAGGGAAAAGTAGCTCCAAATTTTGTTTAAAAAATCCTCATTTTTCAACCGATCGACCTAAAACTTAGCTTCTAAAATCAATTAAAGAATACAAACAAAACTGCATACTCGGTTTTTTAAATTTTTTATTGGAGCTTGAATTATTGGGGTTTTCTTGGGGCACAAAAGGAAACCGCGTCAACAGCCCACAGCCCACACGGTAAGAGCTAGAAAGCTGAAATTTGGGCCTAAGTATCCTATCAGGGTGTAGATGCGCAATAAGAAGGGATTTTGGAAAATTCGAACTCCAATGGGGGGAAAAGTAGCTCCAAAGTTTGTTTAAAAATCCGCATTTTTTAACCGATCGACTTAAAACTTAGTTTCTAAAATCAATTAAAGAATACAAACAAAACTGCATACTCGGTTTTTTAAATTTTTCGTTGGAGCTTGAATTATTGGGGTTTTCTTGGGGCACAAAAGGAAACCGCGTCAAAAGCCCACAGCCCAAACCGTTGGAACTAGAAAGCTGAAATTTGGGCTCAGGTATCCTAACATAGTACTGGTGTGCGCTAAGTTGGGAAGAGAGATACGGAAAATTCGAGCTCCAAAGGGGGGAAAAGTAGCTCCAAAGTTTGTTTGAAAAAAAACTTGGTTTCTAAAATCAGTAAAAGAATACAAAGAAAGTTGCATAATTGGTTTTTTTAATATTTTCTTGGAGACTTTTCAAATGAAAAGTTTGTGTTATAAATATTTTTCCGATCGATTTCAAATTTGGGGACTGTAATCTACCTAACTAAATCTACAACTTTTCGTTCAAGGATTTTCAAAATATGCATTTTACAAATGCAGGCAGAATAAACAATACAAAATATCAAACAGTTGGGGACAACTAAGTATACATACACACACACATACAAGCAACTGTTCGTGTAGTTGCGTGCAAACGATTGAAATAGCTAAAGTAAAATGTGATTTATAAAAAAAATTAAACTGGCAGTCTGCCCGGTGCGTAACGAAGATATGTAGGTATGTACGTATAACCATACATAGTACTTATTGTACTATATTTGCTTTTTGGAAAATGAACTCTTTAACAAACTTTAGAGAGTGTCGAAAGAAGAATATCTTATAGTAAATAAACTTAAGAAAGACGGGTAAGACCTGCTAGTTAATTAATAAATTAATTAATTAATAAATTAATAAATAAATAAATAAATAATATTTTGATATCATTCAATAGATGAATTCAATTGAATTGGATAAATTACTTGTCGTTGTGAAACTAATATTTCTCAAATAATATTTAAAAAAATAGATAGAACGCTACAGTCGAGCAAGCCCGACAGTAAAATAGTAATTAATAAATTAATTAAATAATTAATTAATTAATAAATCAATTAATTAATTAATTAATTATTAAATTCATTAATTAATTAATAAATAAATAAATTAATTAATTAATTAATTAATTAATAAAATAATAAATTTATAAATTAATCTATATATATAAAACAGTTTGTCCTGACTGACTGACTGACTGACTGATCAACGCACAGCCCAAACGGTAAAGGCTAGGAAGCTGAAATTTGGACTCAAGTATCCTTTCATAGTCTAGGTCCCCACTAAGAAGGAAAACTCGAGCTCCAAAGGGGGGAAAACAGGCTCCAACGTTAGTATAAAAAATCTACAGTTTTCATCTGATTAACTTTAAACTTAGTTTGTATACTCTCAGAACAATTCCAAGAAAAACTGTATACTTGGTTTTTTGATATTTTTTTGGCGCCTAAAATATGGGAGTTTTCCTGTAAAAAAATGTTGGGGCACAAAAGCAAACCGCGTCAACAGCCCACAGCCCACACGGTAAAATCTAGGATGATGAAATTTGGGCTCAAGTATCCTATCATGGTGTAGATGCGCACTAAGAAGGGATTTTGGAAAATTCGAGCTCCAAAGGGAGGAAAAGTAGCTCCAAAGTTTGTTTCAAAAATCCGCATTTTTTAGCCGATCGACCTAAAACTTAGTTTCTAAAATCAATTAAAGAATACAAACAAAACTGCATACTCGGTTTTTTTAAATTTTTCGTCAATAGCCCACAGCCCAAACCGTTGGAGCTAGAAAGCTGAAATTTGGGCTCAGGTATCCTAACAAAGTACTGGTGTGCGCTAAGTTGGGAAGAGAGATAGGGGAAAATTCGAGCTCCAAAGGGGGGGAAAAGTAGTTCCAAAGTTTGTTTGAAAAAAAACTTGGTTTCTAAAATCAGTAAAAGAATACAAAGAAAGTTGCATAATTGGTTTTTTAATATTTTCTTGGAGACTGAATTATTGGGGCACAAGAGGAAACCGCGCCAACAGCCCATATTTTAATATTTATTCACGTTTTTCCGATCGATTTCAAATTTGGGGACTGTAATCTACGTAACTAAATCTACAACTTTCAAAATATGCATTTTACAAATGCAGGCAGAATAAACAATACAAAATATCAAACAGTTGGGGACAACTAAGTATACATACACACACACATACAAGCAACTGTTCGTGTAGTTGCGTGCAAACGATTGAAATAGCTAAAGTAAAATGTGAGACACTAATGTGTGAATTTACATACATACATATCTCTATATATATAAAACAGTTTGTCCTGACTGACTGACTGATTGGCAATCAACGCACAGCCCAAACGGTAAGAGCTATATATATAACACAGTTTGTCCTGACTGACTGACTGATTGGCAATCAACGCACAGCCCAAACGGTAAGAGCTAGGAAGCTGAAATTTGGACACAAGATCCCTCTTATAGTGAAAGTGAGCACTAAGAAGGGGTTTCGGAAATTTTGAACGCCAAAGGGGGGAAAACGGGCTCCAACGTTTGTATGAAAAATCTACAATTTTCATCCGATTAACTTCAAACTTAGTTTGTATACTCTCACAAAGAATACAAAAAAAACTGTATACTTGGATTTCAATATTTTTCCTGCGGCCTGAATAATAATGATTTTCCGGTGGAAAATTCGGTAAACGAAAAGCTATGTGCAATCAACGCACAGCCCAAACGGTTAGAGCTAGGAGGCTGAAAATTGGACACATGTTGTCTTCAGTGGTGTAGGTGAGCACTAAGAAGCGGTTTTGGAAAATTCGAACGCCAAAGGGGGGGAAAACGGGCTCCAACGTTTGTATGAATAATCTACAATTTTCATCCAATTATTTTCAAACTTAGTTTGTATACTCTCAAAAAGAATACAAGAAAAACTGTATACTTGGTTTTTCACCATTTTTCCTGGGGCATGAAAAAGGGGGGGTTTTCCGTGGAAAAATTGAAACACAATCAACACCCCACAGCCCAAACGGTAAAAGCTAGGAAACTGAAAACTGGGCTCAAGTATCCTATCATGGTGTAGATGCGCACTAAGAAGGGATTTTGGAAAATTCGAGCTCCAAAGGGAGGAAAAGTAGCTCCAAAGTTTGTTTGAAAATTCTGCATTTCTGAATCGATCAACTTTAAATTTGGTTTTTATAATCTATAAAAGAATACAAACAAAACTGCATACTCGGTTTTTCGAAATTTGTGTTGGAGCTTGAATTATTGGGGTTTTAATATTTATTCATTTTTTCAAATGAAAAGTTTGTGTTATAAATTTTGTCCGATCGATTTCAAATTTTGGTAATATAATCTACGTAACTAAAATTACAACTTTGCATTTAACGATTTTTAAAATATGCATTTTACAAATGCAGGCAGAACAAACAATACAAAATATCAAACAGTTGGGGACAAACTAAGTATACATACACACCACATACATATAGTTGCGTGCAAACGGTTGAAGTAGCCAAAGCAAAATGTGAGACACTAATGTGTGAATGTTCATTTGTACAAATGTATGTACATATATACATACATACATATGTATAAAAGTACATTCGTCCTGCACTGACAGGGCAAGAAATGTTAATTAATTAAAAATTATTAACATTATAACATAAACATTTTTATGTTATTTTTTCTTTGTTTAGTACATTTGGCATAAGGGATTTTAGGACAACGGACTACAAGGGCCGTACGCAGGTTGGGCAGGGGGGACATTGCTCCCCTTAGAAAGAATTTCGCATTATGAATTACACCAGCACCATATGTATTACATACGTACATACATATATACATACGTCTGTATGTATAGTATGTACATATGTACATCAATAAGTATGTATGTACGTACATACATTCTTATATACATATATAGGTTTGTATGTATGCAGTGGGCCATCGAACACTGTTGTTTAATTGTAATAAATAGTGTTCTATGTTTTCAAATCAAAATTTTTAAAACAACAACAACAAGTTATTGGCTCGCAAAACTTCTTTCGTTTTGATAATTTACGGCTGTTAATTGCATACGAAAAATGCCAAAAGTTTACAGTTACCGTACACACACAAATATATTTGTATGTATGTATGTACATATGTGTACAGTGAACAATCGAATACAGTATTATAATCAATAACTCTCAAACGATGTTTTTCGATGTATTTGTATTCGACATGTATTACGATATATCAACACAAGTATCGATATTTTCGATATATCGCATTTAATTTTATTATTGGGGTTTTAATATTTATTCACTTTTTCAAATGAATAGTTTGTGTTATAAATTTTGTCCGATCGATTTCAAATTTGGGTAATGTAATCAACATTATATCAACAAATTGGCATTCAACGATTAAAATATAGCAATATGTTTTTTACTTGCCATATATCAAATATCAAATAGTTGGGGACATCGCATACACACACTCACACATACATACAACAAGCAACATTGTATGTAGCATGTACATACAAAACAACAACAACAACTTTAAGTTGTTGGCTCGCACATCTTCTTTCGTTGTGGCCATTTAATGTTAATTGCAAAGGCAAAACGCCAAAAGTTTACAGTTACCGTCGCTAAGCAACGACTGCGTAAGCGATAGTAAAGCAGAAACCGAATAACGGAGCTACGCATATTCTGCTTCGCATTGCGGGCAGATGTATGTATGTATGATTTGTTCTTATTGATCTCAATAAATAATTAGATTTTATTATTTAAATATTCTGCTTATTGCATTCAAACTTCGATATTTTGATGGTATCGGTGGCTTCAACTATCGAAAGTTTTACTCTAGCAAATTGAGATGAGAATTGTCAGTGCTTTTTGATCGTGGCTCATCGCTGCACGGCATTGAAACGAGTGCCATGTTTCATATTCCGAGTTTGTGCGTGACCGTATTGACTCAATATGACACGAAAAGGCTCAAATGTGAATTTAAAATTAGGATATACCCTTATAATTATTCCCCCTTTTTTGCAAATCGTCTATCTTAAAACGTTGCGTTATCTCTATATATAAAACAGTTTGTCCTGACTAATTGGTGATCAACGCACAGCCCAACGGTAAAAGATGAAATTTGGACTCAAGTATTTTTTTATAGTATCCATCATAGTGTAGGAGCACACTAAGAAAGGCTTTTGGAAAATTCTAGCTCCAAAGGGGGGAAAACGAGCTTTAAAAAATATTAGTTATAGTGGTCATGTTCGTTGAACGAAATAGTTTGGCAAGAACAAAAATGTAACGGACTACTGAACAATTTTTTGTCAAGAACAGAAAATGTTCATTTAAATACCTTAAATGCCTTCCTACTGGTAACTTATAAGGTGAAAACATATGGGTAGGTTATGCACACACAAAATAAATACAATTGGAAACATTATATTGAGCCGGGTTAAGACGGGCAATACCTGCTAGTGTACACATATATGTATGTATTTATTTTCTTTCGTCTTGCACTGACAGAGCAAGAAATGTTAATTAATTAAAAATTATTTAACATTTCTAAAAGTAATTTTTTTCTTTGTTTAGAACATTTGGCATTAGGATTTTCATTAGCAACGTTATGCAGCAACATCAAATTACAAAGAACGCAAATATCAAATAGTTGGGAACATCATATACACACACTCACACACAGAACAAGCAACAGTTCGTGTCTATGTGTGCGGTTGTCTACGTACGGTTGTAAAAGTAAACAGAAACATACATGCATATGTACATACACACATACACACATTCGCGTTGCGGACAGATGTACATATGTATGTTTATATATGATTTGTTCTAATTGATATCAATAAATTATAAGATGTTATTATTTAAGTTTTCTGTTAATTGAATTCAAACTTCGATTGAATTATTGATTGTATCGACGGATTCAACTATCGATAGTTTTGATGCTCTAGCATCTCAGCTGATCGCATATTTACAGCGACTTACCGTTTTAGTGTTAGCTAACAACGCTACAAATGTATTCTGAACAAATCTAAGAGTCATTTACCCTTAGCATATTTTGTGAGTGTATTCATCGATTTACAAAAGCAGAAACACACCTTTTACATTCACAACAATCTTATTTGGAATGAAGACACAAATTAGTGTCTGAATTAAACAATTTAATACATACTTATACATATATGTATGTGTGTATGTATATATGCGGATAACGCCTGCATGAAAAATTTAAATGTATGTACATATCAGCGTTGACGAACGCTCCAATTTTGGCGGGACGTCCCGATTTATAAAAAAAATTAAACTGGCAGTCTGCCCGGTGCGTAACGAAGATATGTAGGTATGTACGTATAACCATACATAGTACTTATTGTACTATATTTGCTTTTTGGAAAATGAACTCTTTAACAAACTTTAGAGAGTGTCGAAAGAAGAATATCTTATAGTAAATAAACTTAAGAAAGACGGGTAAGACCTGCTAGTTAATTAATAAATTAATTAATTAATAAATTAATAAATAAATAAATAAATAATATTTTGATATCATTCAATAGATGAATTCAATTGAATTGGATAAATTACTTGTCGTTGTGAAACTAATATTTCTCAAATAATATAAAAAAAAATAGATAGAACGCTACAGTCGAGCAAGCCCGACAGTAAAATAGTAATTAATAAATTAATTAAATAATTAATTAATTAATAAATAAATTCATTAATTAATTAATTAATTAATTAATTAATAAATTCATTAATTAATTAATTAATAAATAAATAAATAAATTAATTAATTAATAAAATTATAAATTTATAAATTAATCTATATATATAAAACAGTTTGTCCTGACTGACTGACTGACTGACTGATCAACGCACAGCCCAAACGGTAAAGGCTAGGAAGCTGAAATTTGGACTCAAGTATCCTTTCATAGTCTAGGTCCCCACTAAGAAGGAAAACTCGAGCTCCAAAGGGGGGAAAACAGGCTCCAACGTTAGTATAAAAAATCTACAGTTTTCATCTGATTAACTTTAAACTTAGTTTGTATACTCTCAGAACAATTCCAAGAAAAACTGTATACTTGGTTTTTTGATATTTTTTTTGCGCCTAAAATATGGGAGTTTTCCTGTAAAAAAATGTTGGGGCACAAAAGCAAACCGCGTCAACAGCCCACAGCCCACACGGTAAAATCTAGGAATGCTGAATATTGGGCTCAAGTATCCTATCATGGTGTAGATGCGCACTAAGAAGGGATTTTGGAAAATTCGAAGCTCCAAAGGGAGGAAAAGTAGCTCCAAAGTTTGTTTGAAAAATCCGCATTTTTCAACCGATCGACTTAAAACTTAGTTTCTAAAATCAATTAAAGAATACAAACAAAACTGCATACTCGGATTTTAGGAAATTTGTCTTGGAGACTGAATTATTGGGGGTTCAATGGGGCACAAAAGGAACCTGCGTCAAAAGCCCACTAGCCCAACCCGTTGGAGCTAGAAAGCTGAAATTTGGGCTCAGGTATCCTAACATAGTACTGGTGTGCGCTAAGTTGGGAAGAGAGATACGGAAAATTCGCGCTCCAAAGGGGGGAAAATGTAGCTCCAAAGTTTGTTTGAAAAAAAACTTGGTTTCTAAAATCAGTAAAAGAATACAAAGAAAGTTGCATAATTGGTTTTTTTAATATTTTCTTGGAGACTTTTCAAATGAAAAGTTTGTGTTATAAATATTTTTCCGATCGATTTCAAATTTGGGGACTGTAATCTACGTAACTAAATCTACAACTTTGCGTTCAAGGATTTTCAAAATATGCATTTTACAAATGCAGGCAGAATAAACAATACAAAATATCAAACAGTTGGGGACAACTAAGTATACATACACACACACATACAAGCAACTGTTCGTGTAGTTGCGTGCAAACGATTGAAATAGCTAAAGTAAAATGTGAGACACTAATGTGTGAATTTACACACATACATATATGTATGTATTTATTTTCTTTCGTCTTGCACTGACAGAGCAAGAAATGTTAATTAATTAAAAATTATTTCACATTTCTAAAAGTAATTTTTTCTTTGTTTAGAACATTTGGCATTAGGATTTTCATTAGCAACGTTATGCAGCAACATCAAATTACAAAGAACGCAAATATCAAATAGTTGGGGACATCATATACACACACTCACACACAGAACAAGCAACAGTTCGTGTCTATGTGTGCGGTTGTCTACGTACGGTTGTAAAAGTAAACAGAAACATACATGCATATGTACATACACACATACACATACACACATTCGCGTTGCGGGCAGATGTACATATGTATGTTTATATATGATTGTTCTAATTGATATCAATAAATTATAAGATGTTATTATTTAAGTTTTCTGTTAATTGACGGATTCAACTATCGATAGTTTTGATGCTCTAGCATCTCAGCTGATCGCATATTTACAGGGACTACCGTTTTAGTGTTAGCTAACAACGCTACAAATGTATTCTGAACAAATCTAAGAGTCATTTACCCTTAAGCATATTTTGTGAGTGTATTCATCGATTTACAAAAGCAGAAACACACCTTTTACATTCACAACAATCTTATTTGGAATTGAAGACACAAATTAGTGTTGAATTAAAAAATTTAATACATACTTATACATATATGTATGTGTGTATGTATATATGCGGATAACGCCCGCATGAAAAATTTAAATGTATGTACATATCAGCGTTGACGAACGCTCCAATTTTGGCAGGACGTCCCGATTTATAAATCAAAATTAAATGTCCCGCGTCGGACTTTTCGGAGATAGCTGAGGAAGCACACGGTTAAGTCAGGACTGGCAGTCTGCCCGGTGCGTAACGAAGATATGTAGGTATGTATGTATAACCATACATAGTACTTATTGTACTATATTTGCTTTTTGGAAAATGAACTCTTTAACAAACTTTAGAGAGTGTCGAAAGAAGAATATCTTATAGTAAATAAACTTAAGAAAGACGGGAAAGACCTGCTAGTTAATTAATAAATTAATTAATTAATAAATAAATAAATAAATAATATTTTGATATCATTCAATAGATGAATTCAATTGAATTGGATAAATTACTTATCGTTGTGAAACTAATATTTCTCAAATAATATAAAAAAAAAACTAGATAGAACGGTACAGTCGAGCAAGCCCGACAGTAAAATAGTAATTAATAAATAAATTAATTAATTAAATAATTAATTAATTATTTAATTAATTAATAAATAAATAAATTAATTAATTAATAAATAAATAAATAAATTAATTAATTAATTAATAAAATAATAAATTGATAAATTAATAAATTAATCTATATATATAAAACAGTTTGTCCTGACTGACTGACTGACTGACTGATCAACGCACAGCCCAAACGGTAAAGGCTAGGAAGCTGAAATTTGGACTCAAGTATCCTTTCATAGTCTAGATCCCCACTAAGAAGGAAACTCGAGCTCCAAAGGGGGGAAAACAGGCTCCAACGTTAGTATAAAAAATCTACAGTTTTCATCTGATTAACTTTAAACTTAGTTTGTATACTCTCAGAACAATTCCAAGAAAAACTGTATACTTGGTTTTTTGATATTTTTTTTGCGCCTAAAATATGGGAGTTTTCCTGTAAAAAAATGTTGGGGCACAAAAGCAAACCGCGTCAACAGCCCACAGCCCACACGGTAAAATCTAGGATGCTGAAATTTGGGCTCAAGTATCCTATCATGGTGTAGATGCGCACTAAGAAGGGATTTTGGAAAATTCGAGCTCCAAAGGGAGGAAAAGTAGCTCCAAAGTTTGTTTCAAAAATCCGCATTTTTTAACCGATCGACTTAAAACTTAGTTTCTAAAATCAATTAAAGAATACAAACAAAACTGCATACTCGGTTTTTTAAATTTTTTGTTGGAGCTTGAATTATTGGGGTTTTCTTGGGGCACAAAAGGAAACCGCGTCAACAGCCCACAGCCCAAACGGTAAGAGCTAGAAAGATGAAATTTGGGCTTAAGTATCCTATCAGGGTGTAGATGCGCACTAAGAAGGGATTTTGGAAAATTCGAGCTCCAATGGGGGGAAAGTAGCTCCAAAGTTTGTTTGAAAAATCCTAATTTTTCAACCGATCGACTTAAAACTTGGTTTCTAAAATCAATTAGAGAATACGAATAAAACTGCATACTCGAATTAGGAAATTTGTCTTGGAGACTGAATTATGGGGGCGTCAATGGGGCACAAAAGGAAGCTGCGTCAATAGCCCACAGCCCAAACCGTTGGAGCTAGAAAGCTGAAATTTGGGCTCAGGCATCCTAACATAGTACTGGTGTGCGCCTAAGTTTGGGAAGAGAGATAGGGAAAAATTCGAGCTCCAAAGGGGAAAAGTAGCTCCAAAGTTTGTTTTCAAAAATCCGCATTTTTTAGCCGATCGACTTAAAATTTAGTTTCTAAAATCAATTAAAGAATACAACAAAACTGCAATACTCGGTTTTTTTAAATTTTTCGTCAATAAGCCCACAGCCCAAACCGTTGGAGCTAGAAAGCTGAAATTTGGGCTCAGTGTGGGAAGAGAGATAGGGAAAATTCGAGCTCCAAATTGGGGAAAAGTAGTTACAAAGCTTGTTTGAAAAAAAACTTGGTTTCTAAAATCAGTAAAAGAATACAAAGAAAGTTGCATAATTGGTTTTTTTAATATTTTCTTGGAGACTGAATTATTGGGGCACAAGAGGAAACCGCGTCAACGGCCCATATTTTAATATTTATTCACGTTCTCAAATGAAAATTTTGTGTTATAAATATTTTTCCGATCGATTTCAAATTTGGGGACTGTAATCTACGTAACTAAATCTACAACTTTGCGTTCAAGGATTTTCAAAATATGCATTTTACAAATGCAGGCAGAATAAACAATACAAAATATCAAACAGTTGGGGACAACTAAGTATACATACACACACACATACAAGCAACTGTTCGTGTAGTTGTGTGCAAACGATTGAAATAGCTAAAGTAAAATGTGAAACACTAATGTGTGAATTTACACACATACATATATGTATGTATTTATTTTCTTTCGTCTTGCACTGACAGAGCAAGAACTTTAATTAATTAAAAATTATTTAACATTTCTAAAAGTAATTTTTTCTTTGTTTAGAATATTTGGCATAGGATTTTCATTAGCAACGTTATGCAGCAACATCAAATTACAAAGAACGCAAATATCAAATAGTTGGGAACATCATATACACACACTCACACACAGAACAAGCAACAGTTCGTGTCTATGTGTGCGGTTGTCTACGTACGGTTGTAAAAGTAAACAGAAACATACATGCATATGTACATACACACATATACATACACACATTCGCGTTGCGGGCAGATGTACATATGTATGTTTATATATGATTTGTTCTAATTGATATCAATAAATTATAAGATGTTATTATTTAAGTTTTCTGTTAATTGAATTCAAACTTCGATTGAATTATTGATTGTATTGACGGATTCAACTATCGATAGTTTTGATGCTCTAGCATCTCAGCTGATCGCATATTTACAGGGAATACCGTTTTAGTGTTAGCTAACAACGCTACAAATGTATTCTGAACAAATCTAAGAGTCATTTACCCTTAAGCATATTTTGTGAGTGTATTCATCGATTTACAAAAGCAAAAACACACCTTTTACATTCACAACAATCTTATTTGGAATTGAAGACACAAATTAGTGTTGAATTAAAAAATGTAATACATACTTATACATATATGTATGTGTGTATGTATATAGGCGGATAACGCCTGCATGAAAAATTTAAATGTATGTACATATCAGCGTTGACGAAAGCTCCAATTTTGGCGGGACGTCCCGATTTATAAATCAAAATTAAATGTCCCGCGTCGGACTTTTCGGAGATAGCTGAAGGAATCACACGGTTAAGTCAGGACTGGCAGTCTGCCCGGTGCGTAACGAAGATATGTAGGTATGTACGTATAACCATACATAGTACTTATTGTACTATATTTGCTTTTTGGAAAATGAACTCTTTAACAAGCTTTAGAGAGTGTCGAAAGAAGAATATCATATAGTAAATAAACTTAAGAAAGACGGGAAAGACCTTGGAAAATTCGAGCTCCAAAGGAGGGAAAAGTAGCTCCAAATTTTGTTTAAAAAATCCTCATTTTTCAACCGATCGACCTAAAACTTAGCTTCTAAAATCAATTAAAGAATACAAACAAAACTGCATACTCGGTTTTTTAAATTTTTATTGGAGCTTGAATTATTGTGGTTTTCTTGGGGCACAAAAGCAAACCGCGTCAACAGCCCACAGCCCACACGGTAAGAGCTAGAAAGCTGAAATTTGGGCCTAAGTATCCTATCAGGGTGTAGATGCGCAATAAGAAGGGATTTTGGAAAATTCGAACTCCAATGGGGGGAAAAGTAGCTCCAAAGTTTGTTTGAAAAATCCGCATTTTTTCAATCGATCGACTTAAAACTTAGTTTCTAAAATCAATTAAAGAATACAAACAAAACTGCATACTCGAATTAGGAAATTTGTCTTGGAGACTGAATTATGGGGGCGTCAATGGGGCACAAAAGGAAGCTGCGTCAATAGCCCATAGCCCAACCCGTTGGAGCTAGAAAGCTGAAATTTGGGCTCAGGTATCCTAACATAGTACTGGTGTGCGCTAAGTTGGGAAGAGAGATACGGAAAATTCGAGCTCCAAAGGGGGGAAAAGTAGCTCCAAAGTTTGTTTGAAAAAAAACTTGGTTTCTAAAATCAGTAAAAGAATACAAAGAAAGTTGCATAATTGGTTTTTTTAATATTTTCTTGGAGACTTTTCAAATGAAAAGTTTGTGTTATAAATATTTTTCCGATCGATTTCAAATTTGGGGACTGTAATCTACGTAACTAAATCTACAACTTTTCGTTCAAGGATTTTCAAAATATGCATTTTACAAATGCAGGCAGAATAAACAATACAAAATATCAAACAGTTGGGGACAACTAAGTATACATACACACACACATACAAGCAACTGTTCGTGTAGTTGCGTGCAAACGATTGAAATAGCTAAAGTAAAATGTGATTTATAAAAAAAATTAAACTGGCAGTCTGCCCGGTGCGTAACGAAGATATGTAGGTATGTACGTATAACCATACATAGTACTTATTGTACTATATTTGCTTTTTGGAAAATGAACTCTTTAACAAACTTTAGAGAGTGTCGAAAGAAGAATATCTTATAGTAAATAAACTTAAGAAAGACGGGTAAGACCTGCTAGTTAATTAATAAATTAATTAATTAATAAATTAATAAATAAATAAATAAATAATATTTTGATATCATTCAATAGATGAATTCAATTGAATTGGATAAATTACTTGTCGTTGTGAAACTAATATTTCTCAAATAATATAAAAAAAAATAGATAGAACGCTACAGTCGAGCAAGCCCGACAGTAAAATAGTAATTAATAAATTAATTAAATAATTAATTAATTAATAAATAAATAAATTAATTAATTAATTAATTAATTATTAAATTCATTAATTAATTAATAAATAAATAAATTAATTAATTAATTAATTAATTAATAAAATAATAAATTTATAAATTTATAAATTAATCTATATATATAAAACAGTTTGTCCTGACTGACTGACTGACTGACTGATCAACGCACAGCCCAAACGGTAAAGGCTAGGAAGCTGAAATTTGGACTCAAGTATCCTTTCATAGTCTAGGTCCCCACTAAGAAGGAAAACTCGAGCTCCAAAGGGGGGAAAACAGGCTCCAACGTTAGTATAAAAAATCTACAGTTTTCATCTGATTAACTTTAAACTTAGTTTGTATACTCTCAGAACAATTCCAAGAAAAACTGTATACTTGGTTTTTTGATATTTTTTTGGCGCCTAAAATATGGGAGTTTTCCTGTAAAAAAATGTTGGGGCACAAAAGCAAACCGCGTCAACAGCCCACAGCCCACACGGTAAAATCTAGGATGCTGAAATTTGGGCTCAAGTATCCTATCATGGTGTAGATGCGCACTAAGAAGGGATTTTGGAAAATTCGAGCTCCAAAGGGAGGAAAAGTAGCTCCAAAGTTTGTTTCAAAAATCCGCATTTTTTAGCCGATCGACCTAAAACTTAGTTTCTAAAATCAATTAAAGAATACAAAACAAAACTGCATACTCGGTTTTTTAAATTTTTCGTCAATAGCCCACAGCCCAAACCGTTGGAGCTAGAAAGCTGAAATTTGGGCTCAGGTATCCTAACAAAGTACTGGTGTGCGCTAAGTTGGGAAGAGAGATAGGGAAAATTCGAGCTCCAAAGGGGGGAAAAGTAGTTCCAAAGTTTGTTTGAAAAAAAACTTGGTTTCTAAAATCAGTAAAAGAATACAAAGAAAGTTGCATAATTGGTTTTTTAATATTTTCTTGGAGACTGAATTATTGGGGCACAAGAGGAAACCGCGCCAACAGCCCATATTTTAATATTTATTCACGTTTTTCCGATCGATTTCAAATTTGGGGACTGTAATCTACGTAACTAAATCTACAACTTTCAAAATATGCATTTTACAAATGCAGGCAGAATAAACAATACAAAATATCAAACAGTTGGGGACAACTAAGTATACATACACACACACATACAAGCAACTGTTCGTGTAGTTGCGTGCAAACGATTGAAATAGCTAAAGTAAAATGTGAGACACTAATGTGTGAATTTACATACATACATATCTCTATATATATAAAACAGTTTGTCCTGACTGACTGACTGATTGGCAATCAACGCACAGCCCAAACGGTAAGAGCTATATATATAAAACAGTTTGTCCTGACTGACTGACTGATTGGCAATCAACGCACAGCCCAAACGGTAAGAGCTAGGAAGCTGAAATTTGGACACAAGATCCCTCTTATAGTGAAAGTGAGCACTAAGAAGGGGTTTCGGAAAATTCGAACGCCAAAGGGGGAAAACGGGCTCCAACGTTTGTATGAAAAATCTACAATTTTCATCCGATTAACTTCAAACTTAGTTTGTATACTCTCACAAAGAATACAAAAAAAAACTGTATACTTGGATTTTCAATATTTTTCCTGCGGCCTGAATAATAATGATTTTCCGGTGGAAAATTCGGTAAACGAAAAGCTATGTGCAATCAACGCACAGCCCAAACGGTTAGAGCTAGGAGGCTGAAAATTGGACACATGTTGTCTTCAGTGGTGTAGGTGAGCACTAAGAAGCGGTTTTGGAAAATTCGAACGCCAAAGGGGGGAAAACGGGCTCCAACGTTTGTATGAAAAATCTACAATTTTCATCCAATTATTTTCAAACTTAGTTTGTATACTCTCAAAAAGAATACAAGAAAAACTGTATACTTGGTTTTTCACCATTTTTCCTGGGGCATGAAAAAGGGGGGGTTTTCCGTGGAAAAATTGAAACACAATCAACACCCCACAGCCCAAACGGTAAAAGCTAGGAAACTGAAAACTGGGCTCAAGTATCCTATCATGGTGTAGATGCGCACTAAGAAGGGATTTTGGAAAATTCGAGCTCCAAAGGGGGGAAAAGTAGCTCCAAAGTTTGTTTGAAAATTCTGCATTTCTGAATCGATCAACTTTAAATTTGGTTTTTATAATCTATATATATAATAGAATACAAACAAAACTGCATACTCGGTTTTTCGAAATTTGTGTTGGAGCTTGAATTATTGGGGTTTTAATATTTATTCATTTTTTCAAATGAAAAGTTTGTGTTATAAATTTTGTCCGATCGATTTCAAATTTGGGTAATATAATCTACGTAACTAAAATTACAACTTTGCATTTAACGATTTTTAAAATATGCATTTTACAAATGCAGGCAGAACAAACAATACAAAATATCAAACAGTTGGGGACAACTAAGTATACATACACACACACATACATATAGTTGCGTGCAAACGGTTGAAGTAGCCAAAGCAAAATGTGAGACACTAATGTGTGAATGTTCATTTGTACAAATGTATGTACATATATACATACATACATATGTATAAAAGTACATTCGTCTTGCACTGACAGGGCAAGAAATGTTAATTAATTAAAAATTATTAACATTATAACATAAACATTTTTATGTTATTTTTTCTTTGTTTAGTACATTTGGCATAAGGGATTTTAGGACAACGGACTACAAGGGCGTACGCAGGTTGGGCAGGGGGGACATTGCTCCCCTTAGAAAGAATTTCGCATTATGAATTACATCAGCACCATATGTATTACATACGTACATACATATATACATACGTCTGTATGTATAGTATGTACATATGTACATCAATAAGTATGTATGTACGTACATACATTCTTATATACATATATAGGTTTGTATGTACAAGTATGCAGTGGGCCATCGAACACTGTTGTTTAATTGTAATAAATAGTGTTCTATGTTTTCAAATCAAAATTTTTAAAACAACAACAACAAGTTATTGGCTCGCAAAACTTCTTTCGTTTTGATAATTTACGGCTGTTAATTGCATACGAAAAATGCCAAAAGTTTACAGTTACCGTACACACACAAATACATTTGTATGTATGTATGTACATATGTGTACAGTGAACAATCGAATACAGTATTATAATCAATAACTCTCAAACGATGTTTTTCGATGTATTTGTATTCGACATGTATTACGATATATCAACACAAGTATCGATATTTTCGATATATCGCATTTAATTTTATTATTGGGGTTTTAATATTTATTCACTTTTTCAAATGAATAGTTTGTGTTATAAATTTTGTCCGATCGATTTCAAATTTGGGTAATGTAATCAACATTATATCAACAAATTGGCATTCAACGATTAAAATATAGCAATATGTTTTTTACTTGCCATATATCAAATATCAAATAGTTGGGGACATCGCATACACACACTCACACATACATACAACAAGCAACAGTTCGTGTCTATGTGTGCCCATGCATACATACATATGTACATGCATATGCATGTATGCCTGTATAGGTATGTAGCATGTACATACAAAACAACAACAACAACTTTAAGTTGTTGGCTCGCACATCTTCTTTCGTTGTGACCATTTAATGTTAATTGCAAAGGCAAAACGCCAAAAGTTTACAGTTACCGTCGCTAAGCAACGACTGCGTAAGCGATAGTAAAGCAGAAACCGAATAACGGAGCTACGCATATTCTGCTTCGCATTGCGGGCAGATGTATGTATGTATGATTTGTTCTTATTGATCTCAATAAATAATTAGATTTTATTATTTAAATATTCTGCTTATTGCATTCAAACTTCGATATTTTGATGGTATCGGTGGCTTCAACTATCGAAAGTTTTACTCTAGCAAATTGAGATGAGAATTGTCAGTGCTTTTTGATCGTGGTTCATCGCTGCACGGCATTGAAACGAGTGCCATGTTTCATATTCCGAGTTTGTGCGTGACCGTATTGACTCAATATGACACGAAAAGGCTCAAATGTGAATTTAAAATTAGGATATACCCTTATAATTATTCCCCCTTTTTTGCAAATCGTCTATCTTAAAACGTTGCGTTATCTCTATATATAAAACAGTTTGTCCTGACTAATTGGTGATCAACGCACAGCCCAAACGGTAAAAGATGAAATTTGGACTCAAGTATTTTTTTATAGTATCCATCATAGTGTAGGAGCACACTAAGAAAGGCTTTTGGAAAATTCTAGCTCCAAAGGGGGGAAAACGAGCTTTAAAAAATATTAGTTATAGTGGTCATGTTCGTTGAACGAAATAGTTTGGCAAGAACAAAAATGTAACGGACTACTGAACAATTTTTTGTCAAGAACAGAAAATGTTCATTTAAATACCTTAAATACCTTCCTACTGGTAACTTATAAGGTGAAAACATATGGGTAGGTTATGCACACACAAAATAAATACAATTGGAAACATTATATTGAGCCGGGTTAAGACGGGCAATACCTGCTTGTGTACACATATATGTATGTATTTATTTTCTTTCGTCTTGCACTGACAGAGCAAGAAATGTTAATTAATTAAAAATTATTTAACATTTCTAAAAGTAATTTTTTCTTTGTTTAGAACATTTGGCATTAGGATTTTCATTAGCAACGTTATGCAGCAACATCAAATTACAAAGAACGCAAATATCAAATAGTTGGGAACATCATATACACACACTCACACACAGAACAAGCAACAGTTCGTGTCTATGTGTGCGGTTGTCTACGTACGGTTGTAAAAGTAAACAGAAACATACATGCATATGTACATACACACATACACACACACATTCGCGTTGCGGACAGATGTACATATGTATGTTTATATATGATTTGTTCTAATTGATATCAATAAATTATAAGATGTTATTATTTAAGTTTTCTGTTAATTGAATTCAAACTTCGATTGAATTATTGATTGTATCGACGGATTCAACTATCGATAGTTTTGATGCTCTAGCATCTCAGCTGATCGCATATTTACAGCGACTTACCGTTTTAGTGTTAGCTAACAACGCTACAAATGTATTCTGAACAAATCTAAGAGTCATTTACCCTTTAGCATATTTTGTGAGTGTATTCATCGATTTACAAAAGCAGAAACACACCTTTTACATTCACAACAATCTTATTTGGAAATGAAGACACAAATTAGTGCTGAATTAAAAAATTTAATACATACTTATACATATATGTATGTGTGTATGTATATATGCGGATAACGCCTGCATGAAAAATTTAAATGTATGTACATATCAGCGTTGACGAACGCTCCAATTTTGGCAGGACGTCCCGATTTATAAAAAAAATTAAACTGGCAGTCTGCCCGGTGCGTAACGAAGATATGTAGGTATGTACGTATAACCATACATAGTACTTATTGTACTATATTTGCTTTTTGGAAAATGAACTCTTTAACAAACTTTAGAGAGTGTCGAAAGAAGAATATCTTATAGTAAATAAACTTAAGAAAGACGGGTAAGACCTGCTAGTTAATTAATAAATTAATTAATTAATAAATTAATAAATAAATAAATAAATAATATTTTGATATCATTCAATAGATGAATTCAATTGAATTGGATAAATTACTTGTCGTTGTGAAACTAATATTTCTCAAATAATATAAAAAAAATAGATAGAACGCTACAGTCGAGCAAGCCCGACAGTAAAATAGTAATTAATAAATTAATTAAATAATTAATTAATTAATAAATAAATAAATTAATTAATTAATTATTAAATTCATTAATTAATTAATAAATAAATAAATAAATTAATTAATTAATTAATTAATAAAATAATACATTTATAAATTTATAAATTAATCTATATATATAAAACAGTTTGTCCTGACTGACTGACTGACTGACTGATCAACGCACAGCCCAAACGGTAAAGGCTAGGAAGCTGAAATTTGGACTCAAGTATTCTTTCATAGTCTAGGTCCCCACTAAGAAGGAAAACTCGAGCTCCAAAGGGGGGAAAACAGGCTCCAACGTTAGTATAAAAAATCTACAGTTTTCATCTGATTAACTTTAAACTTAGTTTGTATACTCTCAGAACAATTCCAAGAAAAACTGTATACTTGGTTTTTTGATATTTTTTTGGCGCCTAAAATATGGGAGTTTTCCTGTAAAAAATGTTGGGGCACAAAAGCAAACCGCGTCAACAGCCCACAGCCCACACGGTAAAATCTAGGATGCTGAAATTTGGGCTCAAGTATCCTATCATGGTGTAGATGCGCACTAAGAAGGGATTTTGGAAAATTCGAGCTCCAAAGGGAGGAAAAGTAGCTCCAAAGTTTGTTTCAAAAATCCGCATTTTTTTAGCCGATCGACCTAAAACTTAGTTTCTAAAATCAATTAAAGAATACAAACAAAACTGCATACTCGGTTTTTTAAATTTTTCGTCAATAGCCCACAGCCCAAACCGTTGGAGCTAGAAAGCTGAAATTTGGGCTCAGGTATCCTAACAAAGTACTGGTGTGCGCTAAGTTGGGAAGAGAGATAGGGAAAATTCGAGCTCCAAAGGGGGGAAAAGTAGTTCCAAAGTTTGTTTGAAAAAAAACTTGGTTTCTAAAATCAGTAAAAGAATACAAAGAAAGTTGCATAATTGGTTTTTTAATATTTTCTTGGAGACTGAATTATTGGGGCACAAGAGGAAACCGCGCCAACAGCCCATATTTTAATATTTATTCACGTTTTTCCGATCGATTTCAAATTTGGGGACTGTAATCTACGTAACTAAATCTACAACTTTCAAA
Source organism: Scaptodrosophila lebanonensis (assembly GCF_003285725.1). Lineage (NCBI taxonomy): Eukaryota > Metazoa > Arthropoda > Insecta > Diptera > Drosophilidae > Scaptodrosophila > Scaptodrosophila lebanonensis. The sequence continues at coordinate 24,047 of NW_022060735.1, forward strand.
ATATGCATTTTACAAATGCAGGCAGAATAAACAATACAAAATATCAAACAGTTGGGGACAACTAAGTATACATACACACACACATACAAGCAACTGTTCGTGTAGTTGCGTGCAAACGATTGAAATAGCTAAAGTAAAATGTGAGACACTAATGTGTGAATTTACATACATACATATCTCTATATATATAAAACAGTTTGTCCTGACTGACTGACTGATTGGCAATCAACGCACAGCCCAAACGGTAAGAGCTATATATATAAAACAGTTTGTCCTGACTGACTGACTGATTGGCAATCAACGCACAGCCCAAACGGTAAGAGCTAGGAAGCTGAAATTTGGACACAAGATCCCTCTTATAGTGAAAGTGAGCACTAAGAAGGGGTTTCGGAAAATTCGAACGCCAAAGGGGGGAAAACGGGCTCCAACGTTTGTATGAAAAATCTACAATTTTCATCCGATTAACTTCAAACTTAGTTTGTATACTCTCACAAAGAATACAAAAAAAACTGTATACTTGGATTTTCAATATTTTTCCTGCGGCCTGAATAATAATGATTTTCCGGTGGAAAATTCGGTAAACGAAAAGCTATGTGCAATCAACGCACAGCCCAAACGGTTAGAGCTAGGAGGCTGAAAATTGGACACATGTTGTCTTCAGTGGTGTAGGTGAGCACTAAGAAGCGGTTTTGGAAAATTCGAACGCCAAAGGGGGGAAAACGGGCTCCAACGTTTGTATGAAAAATCTACAATTTTCATCCAATTATTTTCAAACTTAGTTTGTATACTCTCAAAAAGAATACAAGAAAAACTGTATACTTGGTTTTTCACCATTTTTCTTGGGGCATGAAAAAGGGGGGGTTTTCCGTGGAAAAATTGAAACACAATCAACACCCCACAGCCCAAACGGTAAAAGCTAGGAAACTGAAAACTGGGCTCAAGTATCCTATCATGGTGTAGATGCGCACTAAGAAGGGATTTTGGAAAATTCGAGCTCCAAAGGGGGGAAAAGTAGCTCCAAAGTTTGTTTGAAAATTCTGCATTTCTGAATCGATCAACTTTAAATTTGGTTTTTATAATCTATATATATAATAGAATACAAACAAAACTGCATACTCGGTTTTTTCGAAATTTGTGTTGGAGCTTGAATTATTGGGGTTTTAATATTTATTCATTTTTTCAAATGAAAAGTTTGTGTTATAAATTTTGTCCGATCGATTTCAAATTTGGGTAATATAATCTACGTAACTAAAATTACAACTTTGCATTTAACGATTTTTAAAATATGCATTTTACAAATGCAGGCAGAACAAACAATACAAAATATCAAACAGTTGGGGACAACTAAGTATACATACACACACACATACATATAGTTGCGTGCAAACGGTTGAAGTAGCCAAAGCAAAATGTGAGACACTAATGTGTGAATGTTCATTTGTACAAATGTATGTACATATATACATACATACATATGTATAAAAGTACATTCGTCCTGCACTGACAGGGCAAGAAATGTTAATTAATTAAAAATTATTAACATTATAACATAAACATTTTTATGTTATTTTTTCTTTGTTTAGTACATTTGGCATAAGGGATTTTAGGACAACGGACTACAAGGGCGTACGCAGGTTGGGCAGGGGGGACATTGCTCCCCTTAGAAAGAATTTCGCATTATGAATTACACCAGCACCATATGTATTACATACGTACATACATATATACATACGTCTGTATGTATAGTATGTACATATGTACATCAATAAGTATGTATGTACGTACATACATTCTTATATACATATATAGGTTTGTATGTATGCAGTGGGCCATCGAACACTGTTGTTTAATTGTAATAAATAGTGTTCTATGTTTTCAAATCAAAATTTTTAAAACAACAACAACAAGTTATTGGCTCGCAAAACTTCTTTCGTTTTGATAATTTACGGCTGTTAATTGCATACGAAAAATGCCAAAAGTTTACAGTTACCGTACACACACAAATACATTTGTATGTATGTATGTACATATGTGTACAGTGAACAATCGAATACAGTATTATAATCAATAACTCTCAAACGATGTTTTTCGATGTATTTGTATTCGACATGTATTACGATATATCAACACAAGTATCGATATTTTCGATATATCGCATTTAATTTTATTATTGGGGTTTTAATATTTATTCACTTTTTCAAATGAATAGTTTGTGTTATAAATTTTGTCCGATCGATTTCAAATTTGGGTAATGTAATCAACATTATATCAACAAATTGGCATTCAACGATTAAAATATAGCAATATGTTTTTTACTTGCCATATATCAAATATCAAATAGTTGGGGACATCGCATACACACACTCACACATACATACAACAAGCAACAGTTCGTGTCTATGTGTGCCCATGCATACATACATATGTACATGCATATGCATGTATGCCTGTATAGGTATGTAGCATGTACATACAAAACAACAACAACAACTTTAAGTTGTTGGCTCGCACATCTTCTTTCGTTGTGACCATTTAATGTTAATTGCAAAGGCAAAACGCCAAAAGTTTACAGTTACCGTCGCTAAGCAACGACTGCGTAAGCGATAGTAAAGCAGAAACCGAATAACGGAGCTACGCATATTCTGCTTCGCATTGCGGGCAGATGTATGTATGTATGATTTGTTCTTATTGATCTCAATAAATAATTAGATTTTATTATTTAAATATTCTGCTTATTGCATTCAAACTTCGATATTTTGATGGTATCGGTGGCTTCAACTATCGAAAGTTTTACTCTAGCAAATTGAGATGAGAATTGTCAGTGCTTTTTGATCGTGGTTCATCGCTGCACGGCATTGAAACGAGTGCCATGTTTCATATTCCGAGTTTGTGCGTGACCGTATTGACTCAATATGACACGAAAAGGCTCAAATGTGAATTTAAAATTAGGATATACCCTTATAATTATTCCCCCTTTTTTGCAAATCGTCTATCTTAAAACGTTGCGTTATCTCTATATATAAAACAGTTTGTCCTGACTAATTGGTGATCAACGCACAGCCCAAACGGTAAAAGATGAAATTTGGACTCAAGTATTTTTTTATAGTATCCATCATAGTGTAGGAGCACACTAAGAAAGGCTTTTGGAAAATTCTAGCTCCAAAGGGGGGAAAACGAGCTTTAAAAAATATTAGTTATAGTGGTCATGTTCGTTGAACGAAATAGTTTGGCAAGAACAAAAATGTAACGGACTACTGAACAATTTTTTGTCAAGAACAGAAAATGTTCATTTAAATACCTTAAATACCTTCCTACTGGTAACTTATAAGGTGAAAACATATGGGTAGGTTATGCACACACAAAATAAATACAATTGGAAACATTATATTGAGCCGGGTTAAGACGGGCAATACCTGCTTGTGTACACATATATGTATGTATTTATTTTCTTTCGTCTTGCACTGACAGAGCAAGAAATGTTAATTAATTAAAAATTATTTAACATTTCTAAAAGTAATTTTTTCTTTGTTTAGAACATTTGGCATTAGGATTTTCATTAGCAACGTTATGCAGCAACATCAAATTACAAAGAACGCAAATATCAAATAGTTGGGAACATCATATACACACACTCACACACAGAACAAGCAACAGTTCGTGTCTATGTGTGCGGTTGTCTACGTACGGTTGTAAAAGTAAACAGAAACATACATGCATATGTACATACACACATACACACACACATTCGCGTTGCGGACAGATGTACATATGTATGTTTATATATGATTTGTTCTAATTGATATCAATAAATTATAAGATGTTATTATTTAAGTTTTCTGTTAATTGAATTCAAACTTCGATTGAATTATTGATTGTATCGACGGATTCAACTATCGATAGTTTTGATGCTCTAGCATCTCAGCTGATCGCATATTTACAGCGACTTACCGTTTTAGTGTTAGCTAACAACGCTACAAATGTATTCTGAACAAATCTAAGAGTCATTTACCCTTTAGCATATTTTGTGAGTGTATTCATCGATTTACAAAAGCAGAAACACACCTTTTACATTCACAACAATCTTATTTGGAAATGAAGACACAAATTAGTGCTGAATTAAAAAATTTAATACATACTTATACATATATGTATGTGTGTATGTATATATGCGGATAACGCCTGCATGAAAAATTTAAATGTATGTACATATCAGCGTTGACGAACGCTCCAATTTTGGCAGGACGTCCCGATTTATAAAAAAAATTAAACTGGCAGTCTGCCCGGTGCGTAACGAAGATATGTAGGTATGTACGTATAACCATACATAGTACTTATTGTACTATATTTGCTTTTTGGAAAATGAACTCTTTAACAAACTTTAGAGAGTGTCGAAAGAAGAATATCTTATAGTAAATAAACTTAAGAAAGACGGGTAAGACCTGCTAGTTAATTAATAAATTAATTAATTAATAAATTAATAAATAAATAATATTTTGATATCATTCAATAGATGAATTCAATTGAATTGGATAAATTACTTGTCGTTGTGAAACTAATATTTCTCAAATAATATAAAAAAAATAGATAGAACGCTACAGTCGAGCAAGCCCGACAGTAAAATAGTAATTAATAAATTAATTAAATAATTAATTAATTAATAAATAAATAAATTAATTAATTAATTATTAAATTCATTAATTAATTAATAAATAAATAAATAAATTAATTAATTAATTAATTAATAAAATAATACATTTATAAATTTATAAATTAATCTATATATATAAAACAGTTTGTCCTGACTGACTGACTGACTGACTGATCAACGCACAGCCCAAACGGTAAAGGCTAGGAAGCTGAAATTTGGACTCAAGTATTCTTTCATAGTCTAGGTCCCCACTAAGAAGGAAAACTCGAGCTCCAAAGGGGGGAAAACAGGCTCCAACGTTAGTATAAAAAATCTACAGTTTTCATCTGATTAACTTTAAACTTAGTTTGTATACTCTCAGAACAATTCCAAGAAAAACTGTATACTTGGTTTTTTGATATTTTTTTGGCGCCTAAAATATGGGAGTTTTCCTGTAAAAAAATGTTGGGGCACAAAAGCAAACCGCGTCAACAGCCCACAGCCCACACGGTAAAATCTAGGATGCTGAAATTTGGGCTCAAGTATCCTATCATGGTGTAGATGCGCACTAAGAAGGGATTTTGGAAAATTCGAGCTCCAAAGGGAGGAAAAGTAGCTCCAAAGTTTGTTTCAAAAATCCGCATTTTTTAGCCGATCGACCTAAAACTTAGTTTCTAAAATCAATTAAAGAATACAAACAAAACTGCATACTCGGTTTTTTAAATTTTTCGTCAATAGCCCACAGCCCAAACCGTTGGAGCTAGAAAGCTGAAATTTGGGCTCAGGTATCCTAACAAAGTACTGGTGTGCGCTAAGTTGGGAAGAGAGATAGGGAAAATTCGAGCTCCAAAGGGGGGAAAAGTAGTTCCAAAGTTTGTTTGAAAAAAAACTTGGTTTCTAAAATCAGTAAAAGAATACAAAGAAAGTTGCATAATTGGTTTTTTAATATTTTCTTGGAGACTGAATTATTGGGGCACAAGAGGAAACCGCGCCAACAGCCCATATTTTAATATTTATTCACGTTTTTCCGATCGATTTCAAATTTGGGGACTGTAATCTACGTAACTAAATCTACAACTTTCAAAATATGCATTTTACAAATGCAGGCAGAATAAACAATACAAAATATCAAACAGTTGGGGACAACTAAGTATACATACACACACACATACAAGCAACTGTTCGTGTAGTTGCGTGCAAACGATTGAAATAGCTAAAGTAAAATGTGAGACACTAATGTGTGAATTTACATACATACATATCTCTATATATATAAAACAGTTTGTCCTGACTGACTGACTGATTGGCAATCAACGCACAGCCCAAACGGTAAGAGCTATATATATAAAACAGTTTGTCCTGACTGACTGACTGATTGGCAATCAACGCACAGCCCAAACGGTAAGAGCTAGGAAGCTGAAATTTGGACACAAGATCCCTCTTATAGTGAAAGTGAGCACTAAGAAGGGGTTTCGGAAAATTCGAACGCCAAAGGGGGGAAAACGGGCTCCAACGTTTGTATGAAAAATCTACAATTTTCATCCGATTAACTTCAAACTTAGTTTGTATACTCTCACAAAGAATACAAAAAAAACTGTATACTTGGATTTTCAATATTTTTCCTGCGGCCTGAATAATAATGATTTTCCGGTGGAAAATTCGGTAAACGAAAAGCTATGTGCAATCAACGCACAGCCCAAACGGTTAGAGCTAGGAGGCTGAAAATTGGACACATGTTGTCTTCAGTGGTGTAGGTGAGCACTAAGAAGCGGTTTTGGAAAATTCGAACGCCAAAGGGGGGAAAACGGGCTCCAACGTTTGTATGAAAAATCTACAATTTTCATCCAATTATTTTCAAACTTAGTTTGTATACTCTCAAAAAGAATACAAGAAAAACTGTATACTTGGTTTTTCACCATTTTTCCTGGGGCATGAAAAAGGGGGGGTTTTCCGTGGAAAAATTGAAACACAATCAACACCCCACAGCCCAAACGGTAAAAGCTAGGAAACTGAAAACTGGGCTCAAGTATCCTATCATGGTGTAGATGCGCACTAAGAAGGGATTTTGGAAAATTCGAGCTCCAAAGGGGGGAAAAGTAGCTCCAAAGTTTGTTTGAAAATTCTGCATTTCTGAATCGATCAACTTTAAATTTGGTTTTTATAATCTATATATATAATAGAATACAAACAAAACTGCATACTCGGTTTTTCGAAATTTGTGTTGGAGCTTGAATTATTGGGGTTTTAATATTTATTCATTTTTTCAAATGAAAAGTTTGTGTTATAAATTTTGTCCGATCGATTTCAAATTTGGGTAATATAATCTACGTAACTAAAATTACAACTTTGCATTTAACGATTTTTAAAATATGCATTTTACAAATGCAGGCAGAACAAACAATACAAAATATCAAACAGTTGGGGACAACTAAGTATACATACACACACACATACATATAGTTGCGTGCAAACGGTTGAAGTAGCCAAAGCAAAATGTGAGACACTAATGTGTGAATGTTCATTTGTACAAATGTATGTACATATATACATACATACATATGTATAAAAGTACATTCGTCTTGCACTGACAGGGCAAGAAATGTTAATTAATTAAAAATTATTAACATTATAACATAAACATTTTTATGTTATTTTTTCTTTGTTTAGTACATTTGGCATAAGGGATTTTAGGACAACGGACTACAAGGGCGTACGCAGGTTGGGCAGGGGGGACATTGCTCCCCTTAGAAAGAATTTCGCATTATGAATTACACCAGCACCATATGTATTACATACGTACATACATATATACATACGTCTGTATGTATAGTATGTACATATGTACATCAATAAGTATGTATGTACGTACATACATTCTTATATACATATATAGGTTTGTATGTACAAGTATGCAGTGGGCCATCGAACACTGTTGTTTAATTGTAATAAATAGTGTTCTATGTTTTCAAATCAAAATTTTTTAAAACAACAACAACAAGTTATTGGCTCGCAAAACTTCTTTCGTTTTGATAATTTACGGCTGTTAATTGCATACGAAAAATGCCAAAAGTTTACAGTTACCGTACACACACAAATACATTTGTATGTATGTATGTACATATGTGTACAGTGAACAATCGAATACAGTATTATAATCAATAACTCTCAAACGATGTTTTTCGATGTATTTGTATTCGACATGTATTACGATATATCAACACAAGTATCGATATTTTCGATATATCGCATTTAATTTTATTATTGGGGTTTTAATATTTATTCACTTTTTCAAATGAATAGTTTGTGTTATAAATTTTGTCCGATCGATTTCAAATTTGGGTAATGTAATCAACATTATATCAACAAATTGGCATTCAACGATTAAAATATAGCAATATGTTTTTTACTTGCCATATATCAAATATCAAATAGTTGGGGACATCGCATACACACACTCACACATACATACAACAAGCAACAGTTCGTGTCTATGTGTGCCCATGCATACATACATATGTACATGCATATGCATGTATGCCTGTATATGTATGTAGCATGTACATACAAAACAACAACAACAACTTTAAGTTGTTGGCTCGCACATCTTCTTTCGTTGTGACCATTTAATGTTAATTGCAAAGGCAAAACGCCAAAAGTTTACAGTTACCGTCGCTAAGCAACGACTGCGTAAGCGATAGTAAAGCAGAAACCGAATAACGGAGCTACGCATATTCTGCTTCGCATTGCGGGCAGATGTATGTATGTATGATTTGTTCTTATTGATCTCAATAAATAATTAGATTTTATTATTTAAATATTCTGCTTATTGCATTCAAACTTCGATATTTTGATGGTATCGGTGGCTTCAACTATCGAAAGTTTTACTCTAGCAAATTGAGATGAGAATTGTCAGTGCTTTTTGATCGTGGTTCATCGCTGCACGGCATTGAAACGAGTGCCATGTTTCATATTCCGAGTTTGTGCGTGACCGTATTGACTCAATATGACACGAAAAGGCTCAAATGTGAATTTAAAATTAGGATATACCCTTATAATTATTCCCCCTTTTTTGCAAATCGTCTATCTTAAAACGTTGCGTTATCTCTATATATAAAACAGTTTGTCCTGACTAATTGGTGATCAACGCACAGCCCAAACGGTAAAAGATGAAATTTGGACTCAAGTATTTTTTTATAGTATCCATCATAGTGTAGGAGCACACTAAGAAAGGGCTTTTGGAAAATTCTAGCTCCAAAGGGGGGAAAACGAGCTTTAAAAAATATTAGTTATAGTGGTCATGTTCGTTGAACGAAATAGTTTGGCAAGAACAAAAATGTAACGGACTACTGAACAATTTTTTGTCAAGAACAGAAAATGTTCATTTAAATACCTTAAATACCTTCCTACTGGTAACTTATAAGGTGAAAACATATGGGTAGGTTATGCACACACAAAATAAATACAATTGGAAACATTATATTGAGCCGGGTTAAGACGGGCAATACCTGCTAGTGTACACATATATGTATGTATTTATTTTCTTTCGTCTTGCACTGACAGAGCAAGAAATGTTAATTAATTAAAAATTATTTAACATTTCTAAAAGTAATTTTTTCTTTGTTTAGAACATTTGGCATTAGGATTTTCATTAGCAACGTTATGCAGCAACATCAAATTACAAAGAACGCAAATATCAAATAGTTGGGAACATCATATACACACACTCACACACAGAACAAGCAACAGTTCGTGTCTATGTGTGCGGTTGTCTACGTACGGTTGTAAAAGTAAACAGAAACATACATGCATATGTACATACACACATACACACACACATTCGCGTTGCGGACAGATGTACATATGTATGTTTATATATGATTTGTTCTAATTGATATCAATAAATTATAAGATGTTATTATTTAAGTTTTCTGTTAATTGAATTCAAACTTCGATTGAATTATTGATTGTATCGACGGATTCAACTATCGATAGTTTTGATGCTCTAGCATCTCAGCTGATCGCATATTTACAGCGACTTACCGTTTTAGTGTTAGCTAACAACGCTACAAATGTATTCTGAACAAATCTAAGAGTCATTTACCCTTTAGCATATTTTGTGAGTGTATTCATCGATTTACAAAAGCAGAAACACACCTTTTACATTCACAACAATCTTATTTGGAAATGAAGACACAAATTAGTGCTGAATTAAAAAATTTAATACATACTTATACATATATGTATGTGTGTATGTATATATGCGGATAACGCCTGCATGAAAAATTTAAATGTATGTACATATCAGCGTTGACGAACGCTCCAATTTTGGCGGGACGTCCCGATTTATAAAAAAAATTAAACTGGCAGTCTGCCCGGTGCGTAACGAAGATATGTAGGTATGTACGTATAACCATACATAGTACTTATTGTACTATATTTGCTTTTTGGAAAATGAACTCTTTAACAAACTTTAGAGAGTGTCGAAAGAAGAATATCTTATAGTAAATAAACTTAAGAAAGACGGGTAAGACCTGCTAGTTAATTAATAAATTAATTAATTAATAAATTAATAAATAAATAATATTTTGATATCATTCAATAGATGAATTCAATTGAATTGGATAAATTACTTGTCGTTGTGAAACTAATATTTCTCAAATAATATAAAAAAAAATAGATAGAACGCTACAGTCGAGCAAGCCCGACAGTAAAATAGTAATTAATAAATTAATTAAATAATTAATTAATTAATAATAAATTCATTAATTAATTAATTAATTAATAAATTCATTAATTAATTAATTAATAAATAAATAAATAAATTAATTAATTAATAAAATTATAAATTTATAAATTAATCTATATATATAAAACAGTTTGTCCTGACTGACTGACTGACTGACTGATCAACGCACAGCCCAAACGGTAAAGGCTAGGAAGCTGAAATTTGGACTCAAGTATCCTTTCATAGTCTAGGTCCCCACTAAGAAGGAAAACTCGAGCTCCAAAGGGGGGAAAACAGGCTCCAACGTTAGTATAAAAAATCTACAGTTTTCATCTGATTAACTTTAAACTTAGTTTGTATACTCTCAGAACAATTCCAAGAAAAACTGTATACTTGGTTTTTTGATATTTTTTTTGCGCCTAAAATATGGGAGTTTTCCTGTAAAAAAATGTTGGGGCACAAAAGCAAACCGCGTCAACAGCCCACAGCCCACACGGTAAAATCTAGGATGCTGAAATTTGGGCTCAAGTATCCTATCATGGTGTAGATGCGCACTAAGAAGGGATTTTGGAAAATTCGAGCTCCAAAGGGAGGAAAAGTAGCTCCAAAGTTTGTTTCAAAAATCCGCATTTTTTAACCGATCGACTTAAAACTTAGCTTCTAAAATCAATTAAAGAATACAAACAAAACTGCATACTCGGTTTTTAAATTTTTTATTGGAGCTTGAATTATTGGGGTTTTCTTTGGGCACAAAAGCAAACCGCGTCAACAGCCCACAGCCCACACGGTAAAATCTAGGATGCTGAAATTTGGGCTCAAGTATCCTATCATGGTGTGTAGATGCGCACTAAGAAGGGATTTTGGAAAATTCGAGCTCCAAAGGGAGGAAAAGTAGCTCCAAAGTTTGTTTCAAAAATCCGCATTTTTTAACCGATCGACTTAAAACTTAGTTTCTAAAATCAATTAAAGAATACAAACAAAACTGCATACTCGGTTTTTTAAATTTTTTGTTGGAGCTTGAATTATTGGGGTTTTCTTGGGGCACAAAAGGAAACCGCGTCAACAGCCCACAGCCCAAACGGTAAGAGCTAAAAAGATGAAATTTGGGCTTAAGTATCCTATCAGGGTGTAGATGCGCACTAAGAAGGGATTTTGGAAAATTCGAGCTCCAATGGGGGGAAAAGTAGCTCCAAAGTTTGTTTGAAAAATCCTAATTTTTCAACCGATCGACTTAAAACTTGGTTTCTAAAATCAATTAGAGAATACAAACAAAACTGCATACTCGAATTAGGAAATTTGTATTGGAGACTGAATTATGGGGGCGTCAATGGGGCACAAAAGGAAGCTGCGTCAATAGCCCACAGCCCAAACCGTTGGAGCTAGAAAGCTGAAATTTGGGCTCAGGCATCCTAACATAGTACTGGTGTGCGCTAAGTTGGGAAGAGAGATAGGGAAAATTCGAGCTCCAAAGGGGGAAAAGTAGCTCCAAAGTTTGTTTCAAAAATCCGCATTTTTTAGCCGATCGACTTAAAATTTAGTTTCTAAAATCAATTAAAGAATACAAACAAAACTGCATACTCGGTTTTTTTAAATTTTTCGTCAATAGCCCACAGCCCAAACCGTTGGAGCTAGAAAGCTGAAATTTGGGCTCAGGTTGGGAAGAGAGATAGGGAAAATTCGAGCTCCAAAGGGGGGAAAAGTAGTTACAAAGCTTGTTTGAAAAAAAACTTGGTTTCTAAAATCAGTAAAAGAATACAAAGAAAGTTGCATAATTGGTTTTTTTAATATTTTCTGGAGACTGAATTATTGGGCACAAGAGGAAACCGCGTCAACGGCCCATATTTTAATATTTTTCACGTTCTCAAATGAAATTTTGTGTTATAAATATTTT
>NW_022060736.1:0-40897 GCF_003285725.1 Scaptodrosophila lebanonensis
AAATCCCCTTCTTAGTGCACACCTACACTATGATAGATACTTGAGCCGAAATTTCAGCATCCTAGCTTCTACGGTGTGAGCTGTTGGCTGTGACGTGGTTTCCTTGTGTCCTCATTGATGCCCCCATAATTCAGTCTCCAAGACAAGTTTCCAAATTCGAGTATGCAGTTTTATTTATATTCTTTTATTGGTTTTAGAAACCAGTTTTTGGTCGATTAACCAATCGAAATGTGGTTTTTTTCAGACGAACTTTGCAGATCGTTTTTCCCCCTTTTGGAACTCGAATTTTTCAAATCCCCTTCTTAGTGCACACCTACACTATGATAGGATACTTGAGCCCAAATTTCAGCTTCCTAGCTTCTACGGTGTGAGCTGGGGGGGGTTGGCTGTGGACTGGTTTCCTTGTGTGCCTCATTGATGCCCCCATAATTCAGTCTCCAAGACAAGTTTTCAAAATTCGAGTATGCAGTTTTATTTATATTCCTTTATTTGATTTTAGAAACCTAGTTTTTGGTCGATTAACCAATCGAAATGTGGATTTTTCCAACAACTCTGCAGCTCCTTTTCCCCCCCTTTGGATCTCGAATTTTTCAAATCCCCTTCTTAGTGCACACCTACACTATGATAGGATACTTGAGCCCAAATTTCAGCATCCTAGCTTCTACGGTGTGAGCTGTTGGCTGTTGACGTGGTTTCCTTGTGCCTCATTGATGCCCCCATAATTCAGTCTCCAAGACAAGTTTCAAAATTCGAGTATGCAGTTTTATTTATTCTTTTATTGGTTTTAGAAACCAAGTTTTTGGTCGATTAACCAATCGAAATGTGTTTTTTCAACAACTTTGCAGCTCGTTTTCCCCCTTTTGAACTCGAATTTTTCAAATCCCCTTCTTAGTGCACACCTACACTATGATAGGATACTTGAGCCGAAATTTCAGCATCCTAGCTTCTACGGTGTGACTGTTGGCTGTGACGTGGTTTCCTTGTGTGCCTCATTGATGCCCCCATAATTCATTCTCCAAGACAAGTTTCCAAATTCGAGTATGCAGTTTTATTTATATTCTTTTATTGGTTTTAGAAACCAAGTTTTTGGTCGATTAACCAATCGAAATGTGGTTTTTCAGACGAACTTTGCAGATCGTTTCCCCCTTTTGGAATTCGAATTTTTCAAATCCCCTTCTTAGCGCACACCTACACTATGATAGGATACTTGAGCCCAAATTTCAGCTTCCTAGCTTCTACGGTGTGAGCTGTTGGCTGTGGACGTGGTTTCCTTGTGTGCCTCATTGATGCCCCCATAATTCAGTCTCCAAGACAGGTTTCAAAATTCGAGTATGCAGTTTTATTTATATTCCTTTATTGATTTTAAGAAACCTAGTTTTGGTCGATTAACCAACCGAAATGTGGATTTTTCCAACAAACTCTGCAGCTCCTTTTCCACCCTTTGGAGCTCGAACTTTGCAAATCCCCTTCTTAGTGCACACCTGCACTATGATAGAATACTTGAGCCCAAATTTCAGCATCCTAGCTTCTACGGTGTGAGCTGTTGGCTGTGGACGTGGTTTCCTTGAGTGCCTCATTGATGCCCCCCATAATTCAGTCTCCAAGACAGGTTTCAAATTCGAGTATGCAGTTTTATTTATATTCCTTCATTGATTTTAGAAACCTAGTTTTTTGGTCGATTAACCAATCGAAATGTGGTTTTTCAGACGAACTTTGCAGATCGCTTTCCCCCTTTTGGAACTCGAATTTTTCAAATCCCCTTTTTAGTGCACACCTACACTATGATAGGATACTTGAGCCGAAATTTCAGCATCCTAGCTTCTACGGTGTGAGCTGTTGGCTGTTGACGTGGTTTCCTTGTGTGCCTCATTGATGCCCCCATAATTCAGTCTCCAAGACAAGTTTCCAAATTCGAGTATGCAGTTTTATTTATATTCCTTTATTGATTTTAGAAACCTAGTTTTTGGTCGATTAACCAATCGAAATGTGGATTTTTCCAACAAACTCTGCAGCTCCTTTTCCCCCCTGTGGATCCCGAATTTTTCAAATCCCCTTCTTAGTGCACACCTGCACTATGATAGAATACTTGAGCCCAAATTTCAGCTTCCTAGCTTCTACGGTGTGAGCTGTTGGCTGTGGACGTGGTTTCCTTGTGTGCCTCATTGATGCCCCCATAATTCAGTCTCCAAGACAAGTTTCAAAATTCGAGTATGCAGTTTTATTTATATTCCTTTATTGATTTTAGAAACCTAGTTTTTGGTCGATTAACCAACCGAAATGTGGTTTTTTCAGACGAACTTTGCAGATCGTTTTCCCCCTTTTGCAACTCGAATTTTTCAAATCCCCTTCTTAGCGCACACCTACACTATGATAGGATACTTGAGCCCAAATTTCAGCATCCTAGCATCTACGGTGTGAGCTGTTGGCTGTGGACGTGGTTTCCTTGTGTGCCTCATTGATGCCCCCATAATTCAGTCTCCAAGACAAGTTTCCAAATTCGAGTATGCAGTTTTATTTATATTCTTTTATTGGTTTTAGAAACCAAGTTTTTGGTCGATTAACCAATCGAAATGTGTTTTTTTCAGACGAACTTTGCAGATCGTTTTCCCCCTTTTGCAACTCGAATTTTTCAAATCCCCTTCTTAGTGCACACCTACACTATGATAGGTTACTTGAGCCGAAATTTCAGCATCCTAGCTTCTACGGTGTGAGCTGTTGGCTGTGGACGTGGTTTCCTTGTGTGCCTCATTGATGCCCCCATAATTCAGTCTCCAAGACAAGTTTCAAAATTCGAGTAAGCAGTTTTATTTATATTCCTTTATTGATTTTAGAAACCTAGTTTTTGGTCGATTAACAAATCGAAATGTGGTTTTTTCAGACGAACTTTGCAGATCGCTTTCCCCCTTTTGGAACTCGAATTTTTCAAATCCCCTTCTTAGTGCACACCTACACTATGATAGGATACTTGAGCCCAAATTTCAGCTTCCTAGCTTCAACGGTGTGAGCTGTTGGCTGTGGACGTGGTTTCCTTGTGTGCCACATTGATGTCCCCATAATTCAGTCTCCAAGACAAGTTTCCAAATTCGAGTATGCAGTTTTATTTATATTCCTTTATTGATTTTAGAAACCTAGTTTTTGGTCGATTAACTAATCGAAATGTGGATTTTTCCAACAAACTCTGCAGCTCCTTTTCCCCCCTGTGGATCCCGAATTTTTCAAATCCCCTTCTTAGTGCACACCTGCACTATGATAGAATACTTGAGCCCAAATTTCAGCATCCTAGCTTCTACGGTGTGAGCTGTTGGCTGTGGACGTGGTTTCCTTGTGTGCCTCATTGATGCCCCCATAATTCAGTCTCCAAGACAAGTTTCAAAATTCGAGTATGCAGTTTTATTTATATTCATTTATTGATTTTAGAAACCTAGTTTTTGGTCGATTAACCAACCGAAATGTGGATTTTTCCAACAAACTCTGCACCTCCTTTTCCACCCTTTGGAGCTCGAACTTTGCAAATCCCCTTCTTAGTGCACACCTGCACTATGATAGAATACTTGAGCCCAAATTTCAGCATCCTAGCTTCTACGGTGTGAGCTGTTGGCTGTGGACGTGGTTTCCTTGTGTGCCTCATTGATGCCCCCATAATTCAGTCTCCAAGACAAGTTTCAAAATTCGAGTATGCAGTTTTATTTATATTCCTTTATTGATTTTAGAAACCTAGTTTTTGGTCGATTAACCAATCGAAATGTGGTTTTTTCAGACGAACTTTGCAGATCGTTTTCCCCCTTTTGGAACTCGAATTTTTCAAATCCCCTTCTTAGTGCACACCTACACTATGATAGGATACTTGAGCCGAAATTTCAGCATCCTAGCTTCTACGGTGTGAGCTGTTGGCTGTGGACGTGGTTTCCTTGTGTGCCTCATTGATGCCCCCATAATTCAGTCTCCAAGACAAGTTTCCAAATTCGAGTATGCAGTTTTATTTATATTCTTTTATTGGTTTTAGAAACCAAGTTTTTGGTCGATTAACCAACCGAAATGTGGTTTTTTCAGACGAACTTTGCAGATCGTTTTCCCCCCTGTGGATCTCGAATTTTTCAAATCCCCTTCTTAGTGCACACCTTTACTACGATAGGATACTTGAGCCCAAATGTCAGCTTCGTAGCTTCTACGGTGTGAGCTGTTGGCTGTGGACGTGGTTTCCTTGTGTGCCGCATTGATGCCCCCATAATTCAGTCTCCAAGACAAGTTTCCAAATTCGAGTATGCAGTTTTATTTATATTCCTTTATTGATTTTAGAAACCTAGTTTTTGGTCGATTAACCAACCGAAATGTGGTTTTTTCAGATGAACTTTGCAGATCGTTTTCCCCCTTTTGGAACTCGAATTTTTCAAATCCCCTTCTTAGTGCACACCTTTACTACGATAGGATACTTGAGCCCAAATTTCAGCTTCGTAGCTTCTACGGTGTGAGCTGTTGGCTGTGGACGTGGTTTCCTTGTGTGCCGCATTGATGCCCCCATAATTCAGTCTCCAAGACAAGTTTCAAAATTCGAGTATGCAGTTTTATTTATATTCCTTTATTGATTTTAGAAACCAAGTTTTTGGTCGATTAACCAATCGAAATGTGTATTTTTCCAACAAACTTTGCAACTCGTTTTCCCCCCTGCGGATCTCGAATTTTTCAAATCCCCTTCTTAGTGCACACCTACACTACGATAGGATACTTGAGCCCAAATTTCAGCTTCCTAGCTTCTACGGTGTGAGCTGTTGGCTGTGGACGTGGTTTCCTTGTGTGCCGCATTGATGCCCCCATAATTCAGTCTCCAAGACAAGTTTCAAAATTCGAGTATGCAGTTTTATTTATATTCCTTTATTGATTTTAGAAACCAAGTTTTTGGTCGATTAACCAATCGAAATGTGTATTTTTCCAACAAACTTTGCAACTCGTTTTCCCCCCTGTGGATCTCGAATTTTTCAAATCCCCTTCTTAGTGCACACCTACACTACGATAGGATACTTGAGCCCAAATTTCAGCTTCCTAGCTTCTACGGTTTGCGCTGTGGGCTGTTGACGTGGTTTTCTTGTGTGCCTCATTGACGCCCCATAATTCAGTCTCCAAGACAAGTTTCAAAATTCGAGTATGCAGTTTTATTTATATTCCTTTATTGATTTTAGAAACCTAGTTTTTGGTCGATTAACCAACCGAAATGTGGTTTTTTCAGACGAACTTTGCAGATCGTTTTCCCCCCTGTGGATCTCGAATTTTTCAAATCCCCTTCTTAGTGCACACCTTTACTACGATAGGATACTTGAGCCCAAATTTCAGCTTCGTAGCTTCTACGGTGTGAGCTGTTGGCTGTGGACGTGGTTTCCTTGTGTGCCGCATTGATGCCCCCATAATTCAGTCTCCAAGACAAGTTTCCAAATTCGAGTATGCAGTTTTATTTATATTCCTTTATTGATTTTAGAAACCTAGTTTTTGGTCGATTAACCAACCGAAATGTGGTTTTTTCAGATGAACTTTGCAGATCGTTTTCCCCCTTTTGGAACTCGAATTTTTCAAATCCCCTTCTTAGTGCACACCTACACTATGATAGGATACTTGAGCCGAAATTTCAGCATCCTAGCTTCTACGTGTGTGAGTGGTTGGCTGTTGACGTGGTTTCCTTGTGTGCCTCATTGATGCCCCCATAATTCAGTCTCCAAGACAAGTTTCCAAATTCGAGTATGCAGTTTTATTTATATTCCTTTATTGATTTTAGAAACCTAGTTTTTGGTCGATTAACCAACCGAAATGTGGTTTTTTCAGACGAACTTTGCAGATCGTTTTCCCCCTTTTGGAACTCGAATTTTTCAAATCCCCTTCTTAGTGCACACCTACACTATGATAGGATACTTGAGCCGAAATTTCAGCATCCTAGCTTCTACGTGTGTGAGTGGTTGGCTGTTGACGTGGTTTCCTTGTGTGCCTCATTGATGCCCCCATAATTCAGTCTCCAAGACAAGTTTCAAAATTCGAGTATGCAGTTTTTTTTATATTCCTTCATTGGTTTTAGAAACCAAGTTTTTGGTCGATTAACCAATCGAAATGTGGATTTTTCCAACAAAGTTTGCAACTCGTTTTCCCCCCTGTGGATCTCGAATTTTTCAAATCCCCTTCTTAGTGCACACCTATACTACGATAGGATACTTGAGCCCAAATTTCAGCATCCTAGCTTCTACGGTTTGCGCTGTGGGCTGTTGACGTGGTTTTCTTGTGTGCCTCATTGACGCCCCATAATTCAGTCTCCAAGACAAGTTTCAAAATTCGAGTATGCAGTTTTATTTATATTCTTTTATTGGTTTTAGAAACCAAGTTTTTGGTCGATTAACCAATCGAAATGTGGATTTTTCCAACAAAGTTTGCAACTCGTTTTCCCCCCTGTGGATCTCGAATTTTTCAAATCCCCTTCTTAGTGCACACCTATACTACGATAGGATACTTGAGCCCAAATTTCAGCTTCCTAGCTTCTACGGTTTGCGCTGTGGGCTGTTGACGTGGTTTTCTTGTGTGCCTCATTGACGCCCCATAATTCAGTCTCCAAGACAAGTTTCAAAATTCGAGTATGCAGTTTTATTTATATTCTTTTATTGGTTTTAGAAACCAAGTTTTTGGTCGATTAACCAATCGAAATGTGGATTTTTCCAACAAAGTTTGCAACTCGTTTTCCCCCCTGTGGATCTCGAATTTTTCAAATCCCCTTCTTAGTGCACACCTACACTACGATAGGATACTTGAGCCCAAATTTCAGCTTCTTAGCTTCTACGGTGTGAGTGGTTGGCTGTTGACGTGGTTTCCTTGTGTGCCTCATTGACGCCCCATAATTCAGTCTCCAAGACAAGTTTCAAATTCGAGTATGCAGTTTTATTTATATTCTTTTATTGGTTTTAGAAATCAAGTTTTTGGTCGATTAACCAATCGAAATGTTGTTTTTTTCAGACGAACTTTGCAGATCGTTTTTCCCCCTTTTGGAACTCGAATTTTTCAAATCCCCTTCTTAGTGCACACCTACACTATGATAGGATACTTGAGCCGAAATTTCAGCATCCTAGCTTCTACGGTGTGAGTGGTTGGCTGTTGACGTGGTTTCCTTGTGTGCCTCATTGACGCCCCATAATTCAGTCTCCAAGACAAGTTTCAAAATTCGAGTATGCAGTTTTATTGATATTCTTTTATTGGTTTTAGAAACCAAGTTTTTGGTCGATTAACCAATCGAAATGTGGTTTTTTTTAGACGAACTTTGCAGATCGTTTTCCCCCTTTTGGAACTCGAATTTTTCAAATCCCCTTCTTAGTGCACACCTACACTATGATAGGATACTTGAGCCGAAATTTCAGCATCCTAGCTTCTACGGTGTGAGTGGTTGGCTGTTGACGTGGTTTCCTTGTGTGCCTCATTGACGCCCCATAATTCAGTCTCCAAGACAAGTTTCAAAATTCGAGTATGCAGTTTTATTGATATTCTTTTATTGGTTTTAGAAACCAAGTTTTTGGTCGATTAACCAATCGAAATGTGGTTTTTTTTAGACGAACTTTGCAGATCGTTTTCCCCCTTTTGGAACTCGAATTTTTCAAATCCCCTTCTTAGTGCACACCTACACTATGATAGGATACTTGAGCCGAAATTTCAGCATCCTAGCTTCTACGTGTGTGAGTGGTTGGCTGTTGACGTGATTTCCTTGTGTGCCTCATTGATGCCCCCATAATTCAGTCTCCAAGACAAGTTTCAAAATTCGAGTATGCAGTTTTATTTATATTCATTTATTGATTTTAGAAACCTAACTTTGGTCGATTAACCAATCGAAATGTGGATTTTTCCAACAAACTCTGCAGCTCCTTTTCCCGCCTGTGGATCCCGAATTTTTCAAATCCCCTTCTTAGTGCACACCTACACTATGATAGGATACTTGACCCCAAATTTCAGCTTCCTAGCTTCTACGGTTTGCACTGTGGGCCTGTTGATGTGGTTTCCTCATTGACGCCTCAATAATTCAGTCTCCAAGACAAGTTTCAAAATTCGAGTATGCAGTTTTATTTATATTCATTTATTGATTTTAGAATCCTAGTTTTTGGTCGATTAACCAATCGAAATGTGGATTTTTCCAACAAACTCTGCAGCTCCTTTTCCCCCCTGTGGATCCCGAATTTTTCAAATCCCCTTCTTAGTGCACACCTTTACTACGATAGGATACTTGACCCCAAAGTTCAGCTTCCTAGCTTCTACGGTGTGAGCTGTTGGCTGTGGACGTGGTTTCCTTGTGTGCCTCATTGATGCCCCCATAATTCAGTCTCCAAGATAAGTTTCAAAATTCGAGTATGCAGTTTTATTTATATTCCTTTATTGATTTTAGAAACCAAGTTTTTGGTCGATTAACCAATCGAAATGTGGTTTTTTCAGACCAACTTTGCAGATCGTTTTCCCCCTTTTGGAACTCGAATTTTTCAAATCCCCTTCTTAGTGCACACCTACACTATGATAGGATACTTGAGCCGAAATTTCAGCATCCTAGCTTCTACGTGTGTGAGTGGTTGGCTGTTGACGTGGTTTCCTTGTGTGAGTCATTGATGCCCCCATAATTCAGTCTCCAAGACAAGTTTCAAAATTCGAGTATGCAGTTTTATTTATATTCATTTATTGATTTTAGAAACCTAGTTTTTGGTCGATTAACCAATCGAAATGTGGGTTTTGCCAACAAACTCTGCAGCTCGTTTGGCTGTGGACGTGGTTTCCTTGTGTGCCTCATTGATGCCCCCATAATTCAGTCTCCAAGACAAGTTTAAAAATTCGAGTATGCAGTTTTATTTATATTCCTTTACTGATTTTAGAAACCTAGTTTTTGGTCGAGTAACCAACCGAAATGTGGATTTTTCCAACAAACTCTGTTCAATTCTAACGAGATCCTAAGTAAATGTAAATTAATTGATAAGCTAGATTTGCTCTGTCTAGACCACGAATGGTACATTATCATATTGTTATAGATAAAACCTCGATAAACAGACATGCTCTCTTATACAGATAATAATGAGTTCGGCCTTAGATGCCGAACATAACACCAACATTTTCGTAGCTGG
Organism: Scaptodrosophila lebanonensis; assembly: GCF_003285725.1. Lineage (NCBI taxonomy): Eukaryota > Metazoa > Arthropoda > Insecta > Diptera > Drosophilidae > Scaptodrosophila > Scaptodrosophila lebanonensis. The sequence continues at coordinate 9,111 of NW_022060736.1, forward strand.
CAGGCGCCAGCTTAATAGATAAGGATGTGTAAGTACACAAATCATTAGCTCAGGCTCGCCACCGCGCTGGATGAGCATGCTGCGGCTGGCTAACATGAGCTACCTGATAAAGTACGCACACATGGTAGAAGATAAGGAATCGATGATAGTATGTAGGCGATAGCATAAGAACTAGGATAAGAATTTATATATAAATAAAGCAGTCGAGCTATCGACGTTGTTCATTCATCCACAAAACTTTGTCGCGTATTATTATCCTCCCACCAATCCTGCTCCGCTCAATACAAACTCTGCAGCTCCTTTTCCACCCTTTGGAGGTCGAACTTTGCAAATCCCCTTCTTAGTGCACACCTGCACTATGATAGAATACTTGAGCCCAAATTTCAGCATCCTAGATTCTACGGTGTGAGCTGTTGGCTGTGGACGTGGTTTCCTTGTGTGCCTCATTGATGCCCCCATAATTCAGTCTCCAAGACAAGTTTCAAAATTCGAGTATGCAGTTTTAATTATATTCCTTTATTGATTTTAGAAACCTAGTTTTTGGTCGATTAACCAATCGAAATGTAGTTTTTTCAGACGAACTTTGCAGATCGTTTTCCCCCTTTTGGAACTCGAATTTTTCAAATCCCCTTCTTAGTGCACACCTACACTACGATAGGATACTTGAGCCCAAATTTCAGCTTCCTAGCTTCTACGGTGTGAGCTGTTGGCTGTGGACGTGATTTCCTTGTGTGCCTCATTGATGCCCCAATAATTCAGTCTCCAAGACAAGTTTCAAAATTCGAGTATGCAGTTTTATTTATATTCCTTTATTGATTTTAGAAACCAGGTTTTTGGTCGATTAACCAATCGAAATGTGGTTTTTTCAGACGAACTTTGCAGATCGTTTTCCCACTTTTGGAACTCGAATTTTTCAAATCCCCTTCTTAGCGCACACCTACACTATGATAGGATACTTGAGCCGAAATTTCAGCATCCTAGCTTCTACGGTGTGAGCTGTTGGCTGTGGACGTGGTTTCCTTGTGTGCCTCATTGATGCGCCCATAATTCAGTCTCCAAGACAAGTTTCAAAATTCGAGTATGCAGTTTTTTTTATATTCGTTCATTGGTTTTAGAAACCAAGTTTTTGGTCGATTAACCAATCGAAATGTGGATTTTTCCAACAAAGTTTGCAACTCGTTTTCCCCCCTGTGGATCTCGAATTTTTCAAATCCCCTTCTTAGTGCACACCTATACTACGATAGGATACTTGAGCCCAAATTTCAGCATCCTAGCTTCTACGGTTTGCGCTGTGGGCTGTTGACGTGGTTTTCTTGTGTGCCTCATTGACGCCCCATAATTCAGTCTCCAAGACAAGTTTCAAAATTCGAGTATGCAGTTTTATTTATATTCTTTTATTGGTTTTAGAAACCAAGTTTTTGGTCGATTAACCAATCGAAATGTGGATTTTTCCAACAAAGTTTGCAACTCGTTTTCCCCCCTGTGGATCTCGAATTTTTCAAATCCCCTTCTTAGTGCACACCTACACTATGATAGGATACTTGACCCCAAATTTCAGCTTCCTAGCTTCTACGGTTTGCACTGTGGGCTGTTGAAGTGGTTTCCTCATTGACGCCTCAATAATTCAGTCTCCAAGACAAGTTTCAAAATTCGAGTATGCAGTTTTATTTATATTCATTTATTGATTTTAGAAACCTAGTTTTTGGTCGATTAACCAATCGAAATGTGTATTTTTCCAACAAACTTTGCAACTCGTTTTCCCCCCTGTGGATCTCGAATTTTTCAAATCCCCTTCTTAGTGCACACCTTTACTACGATAGGATACTTGAGCCCAAATTTCAGCTTCGTAGCTTCTACGGTGTGAGCTGTTGGCTGTGGACGTGGTTTCCTTGTGTGCCGCATTGATGCCCCCATAATTCAGTCTCCAAGACAAGTTTCAAAATTCGAGTATGCAGTTTTATTTATATTCCTTTATTGATTTTAGAAACCAAGTTTTTGGTCGATTAACCAATCGAAATGTGTATTTTTCCAACAAACTTTGCAACTCGTTTTCCCCCCTGTGGATCTCGAATTTTTCAAATCCCCTTCTTAGTGCACACCTACACTACGATAGGATACTTGAGCCCAAATTTCAGCTTCCTAGCTTCTACGGTTTGCGCTGTGGGCTGTTGACGTGGTTTTCTTGTGTGCCTCATTGACGCCCCATAATTCAGTCTCCAAGACAAGTTTCAAAATTCGAGTATGCAGTTTTATTTATATTCCTTTATTGATTTTAGAAACCTAGTTTTTGGTCGATTAACCAACCGAAATGTGGTTTTTTCAGACGAACTTTGCAGATCGTTTTCCCCCCTTTGGAACTCGAATTTTTCAAATCCCCTTCTTAGTGCACACCCTACACTATGATAGGATACTTGAGCCGAAATTTCAGCATCCTAGCTTCTACGTGTGTGAGTGGTTGGCTGTTGACGTGGTTTCCTTGTGTGCCTCATTGATGCCCCCATAATTCAGTCTCCAAGACAAGTTTCAAAATTCGAGTATGCAGTTTTATTTATATTCTTTTATTGGTTTTAGAAACCAAGTTTTTGGTCGATTAACCAATCGAAATGTGGATTTTTCCAACAAAGTTTGCAACTCGTTTTCCCCCCTGTGGATCTCGAATTTTTCAAATCCCCTTCTTAGTGCACACCTATACTACGATAGGATACTTGAGCCCAAATTTCAGCTTCCTAGCTTCTACGGTTTGCGCTGTGGGCTGTTGACGTGGTTTTCTTGTGTGCCTCATTGACGCCCCATAATTCAGTCTCCAAGACAAGTTTCAAAATTCGAGTATGCAGTTTTATTTATATTCTTTTATTGGTTTTAGAAACCAAGTTTTTGGTCGATTAACCAATCGAAATGTGGATTTTTCCAACAAACTTTGCAACTCCTTTTCCACCCTGTGGATCTCGAATTTTTCAAATCCCCTTCTTAGTGCACACCTACACTACGATAGGATACTTGAGCCCAAATTTCAGCTTCTTAGCTTCTACGGTGTGAGTGGTTGGCTGTTGACGTGGTTGCCTTGTGTGCCTCATTGACGCCCCATAATTCAGTCTCCAAGACAAGTTTCAAAATTCGAGTATGCAGTTTTATTTATATTCTTTTATTGGTTTTAGAAACCAAGTTTTTGGTCGATTAACCAATCGAAATGTGGTTTTTTCAGACGAACTTTGCAGATCGTTTTCCCCCTTTTGGAACTCGAATTGTTCAAATCCCCTTCTTAGTGCACACCTACACTATGATAGGATACTTGAGCCGAAATTTCAGCATCCTAGCTTCTACGGTGTGAGTGGTTGGCTGTTGACGTGGTTTCCTTGTGTGCCTCATTGACGCCCCATAATTCAGTCTCCAAGACAAGTTTCAAAATTCGAGTATGCAGTTTTATTGATATTCTTTTATTGGTTTTAGAAACCAAGTTTTTGGTCGATTAACCAATCGAAATGTGGTTTTTTCAGACGAACTTTGCAGATCGTTTTCCCCCTTTTGGAACTCGAATTTTTCAAATCCCCTTCTTAGTGCACACCTACACTATGATAGGATACTTGAGCCGAAATTTCAGCATCCTAGCTTCTACGTGTGTGAGTGGTTGGCTGTTGACGTGGTTTCCTTGTGTGCCTCATTGATGCCCCATAATTCAGTCTCCAAGACAAGTTTCAAAATTCGAGTATGCAGTTTTATTTATATTCATTTATTGATTTTAGAAACCTAACTTTTGGTCGATTAACCAATCGAAATGTGGATTTTTCCAACAAACTCTGCAGCTCCTTTTCCCCCCTGTGGATCTCGAATTTTTCAAATCCCCTTCTTAGTGCACACCTACACTACGATAGGATACTTGAGATCAAATTTCAGCTTCCTAGCTTCTACGGTTTGCGCTGTGGGCTGTTGACGTGGTTTTCTTGTGTGCCTCATTGACGCCCCATAATTCAGTCTCCAAGACAAGTTTCAAAATTCGAGTATGCAGTTTTATTTATATTCATTTATTGGTTTTAGAAACCAAGTTTTTGGTCGATTAACCAATCGAAATGTGGTTTTTTCAGACCAACTTTGCAGATCGTTTTCCCCCTTTTGGAACTCGAATTTTTCAAATCCCCTTCTTAGTGCACACCTACACTATAATAGGATACTTGAGCCGAAATTTCAGCATCCTAGCTTCTACGTGTGTGAGTGGTTGGCTGTTGACGTGGTTTCCTTGTGTGAGTCATTGATGCCCCCATAATTCAGTCTCCAAGACAAGTTTCAAAATTCGAGTATGCAGTTTTATTTATATTCATTTATTGATTTTAGAAACCTAGTTTTTGGTCGATTAACCAATCGAAATGTGGGTTTTGCCAACAAACTCTGCAGCTCCTTTTCCCCCCTGTGGATCTCGAATTTTTCAAATCCCCTTCTTAGTGCACACCTACACTACGATAGGATACTTGAGATCAAATTTCAGCTTCCTAGCTTCTACGGTGTGAGCTGTTGGCTGTGGACGTGGTTTCCTTGTGTGCCGCATTGATGCCCCCATAATTCAGTCTCCAAGACAAGTTTCCAAATTCGAGTATGCAGTTTTATTTATATTCCTTTATTGATTTTAGAAACCTAGTTTTTGGTCGATTAACCAACCGAAATGTGGTTTTTTCAGATGAACTTTGCAGATCGTTTTCCCCCTTTTGGAACTCGAATTTTTCAAATCCCCTTCTTAGTGCACACCTACACTATGATAGGATACTTGAGCCGAAATTTCAGCATCCTAGCTTCTACGTGTGTGAGTGGTTGGCTGTTGACGTGGTTTCCTTGTGTGCCTCATTGATGCCCCCATAATTCAGTCTCCAAGACAAGTTTCCAAATTCGAGTATGCAGTTTTATTTATATTCCTTTATTGATTATTAGAAACCTAGTTTTTGGTCGATTAACCAACCGAAATGTGGTTTTTTCAGACGAACTTTGCAGATCGTTTTCCCCCTTTTGGAACTCGAATTTTTCAAATCCCCTTCTTAGTGCACACCTACACTATGATAGGATACTTGAGCCGAAATTTCAGCATCCTAGCTTCTACGTGTGTGAGTGGTTGGCTGTTGACGTGGTTTCCTTGTGTGCCGCATTGATGCCCCCATAATTCAGTCTCCAAGACAAGTTTCAAAATTCGAGTATGCAGTTTTTTTTATATTCCTTCATTGGTTTAGAAACCAAGTTTTTGGTCGATTAACCAATCGAAATGTGGATTTTTCCAACAAAGTTTGCAACTCGTTTTCCCCCCTGTGGATCTCGAATTTTCAAATCCCCTTCTTAGTGCACACCTATACTACGATAGGATACTTGAGCCCAAATTTCAGCATCCTAGCTTCTACGGTTTGCGCTGTGGGCTGTTGACGTGGTTTTCTTGTGTGCCTCATTGACGCCCCATAATTCAGTCTCCAAGACAAGTTTCAAAATTCGAGTATGCAGTTTTATTTATATTCTTTTATTGGTTTTAGAAACCAAGTTTTTGGTCGATTAACCAATCGAAATGTGGATTTTTCCAACAAAGTTTGCAACTCGTTTTCCCCCCTGTGGATCTCGAATTTTTCAAATCCCCTTCTTAGTGCACACCTATACTACGATAGGATACTTGAGCCCAAATTTCAGCTTCCTAGCTTCTACGGTTTGCGCTGTGGGCTGTTGACGTGGTTTTCTTGTGTGCCTCATTGACGCCCCATAATTCAGTCTCCAAGACAAGTTTCAAAATTCGAGTATGCAGTTTTATTTATATTCTTTTATTGGTTTTAGAAACCAAGTTTTTGGTCGATTAACCAATCGAAATGTGGATTTTTCCAACAAAGTTTGCAACTCGTTTTCCCCCCCTGTGGATCTCGAATTTTTCAAATCCCCTTCTTAGTGCACACCTACACTACGATAGGATACTTGAGCCCAAATTTCAGCTTCTTAGCTTCTACGGTGTGAGTGGTTGGCTGTTGACGTGGTTTCCTTGTGTGCCTCATTGACGCCCCATAATTCAGTCTCCAAGACAAGTTTCAAAATTCGAGTATGCAGTTTTATTTATATTCTTTTATTGGTTTTAGAAACCAAGTTTTTGGTCGATTAACCAATCGAAATGTTGTTTTTTCAGACGAACTTTGCAGATCGTTTTCCCCCCTTTTGGAACTCGAATTTTTCAAATCCCCTTCTTAGTGCACACCTACACTATGATAGGATACTTGAGCCGAAATTTCAGCATCCTAGCTTCTACGGTGTGAGTGGTTGGCTGTTGACGTGGTTTCCTTGTGTGCCTCATTGACGCCCCATAATTCAGTCTCCAAGACAAGTTTCAAAATTCGAGTATGCAGTTTTATTGATATTCTTTTATTGGTTTTAGAAACCAAGTTTTTGGTCGATTAACCAATCGAAATGTGGTTTTTTTAGACGAACTTTGCAGATCGTTTTCCCCCTTTTGGAACTCGAATTTTTCAAATCCCCTTCTTAGTGCACACCTACACTATGATAGGATACTTGAGCCGAAATTTCAGCATCCTAGCTTCTACGTGTGTGAGTGGTTGGCTGTTGACGTGGTTTCCTTGTGTGCCTCATTGACGCCCCATAATTCAGTCTCCAAGACAAGTTTCAAAATTCGAGTATGCAGTTTTATTGATATTCTTTTATTGGTTTTAGAAACCAAGTTTTTGGTCGATTAACCAATCGAAATGTGGTTTTTTTAGACGAACTTTGCAGATCGTTTTCCCCCTTTTGGAACTCGAATTTTCAAATCCCCTTCTTAGTGCACACCTACACTATGATAGGATACTTGAGCCGAAATTTCAGCATCCTAGCTTCTACGTGTGTGAGTGGTTGGCTGTTGACGTGATTTCCTTGTGTGCCTCATTGATGCCCCCATAATTCAGTCTCCAAGACAAGTTTCAAAATTCGAGTATGCAGTTTTATTTATATTCATTTATTGATTTTAGAAACCTAACTTTTGGTCGATTAACCAATCGAAATGTGGATTTTTCCAACAAACTCTGCAGCTCCTTTTCCCGCCTGTGGATCCCGAATTTTTCAAATCCCCTTCTTAGTGCACACCTACACTATGATAGGATACTTGACCCCAAATTTCAGCTTCCTAGCTTCTACGGTTTGCACTGTGGGCTGTTGATGTGGTTTCCTCATTGACGCCTCAATAATTCAGTCTCCAAGACAAGTTTCAAAATTCGAGTATGCAGTTTTATTTATATTCATTTATTGATTTTAGAAACCTAGTTTTTGGTCGATTAACCAATCGAAATGTGGATTTTTCCAACAAACTCAGCAGCTCCTTTTCCCCCCTGTGGATCTCGAATTTTTCAAATCCCCTTCTTAGTGCACACCTTTACTACGATAGGATACTTGACCCCAAAGTTCAGCTTCCTAGCTTCTACGGTGTGAGCTGTTGGCTGTGGACGTGGTTTCCTTGTGTGCCTCATTGATGCCCCCATAATTCAGTCTCCAAGATAAGTTTCAAAATTCGAGTATGCAGTTTTATTTATATTCCTTTATTGATTTTAGAAACCAAGTTTTTGGTCGATTAACCAATCGAAATGTGGTTTTTTCAGACCAACTTTGCAGATCGTTTTCCCCCTTTTGGAACTCGAATTTTTCAAATCCCCTTCTTAGTGCACACCTACACTATGATAGGATACTTGAGCCGAAATTTCAGCATCCTAGCTTCTACGTGTGTGAGTGGTTGGCTGTTGACGTGGTTTCCTTGTGTGAGTCATTGATGCCCCCATAATTCAGTCTCCAAGACAAGTTTCAAAATTCGAGTATGCAGTTTTATTTATATTCATTTATTGATTTTAGAAACCTAGTTTTTGGTCGATTAACCAATCGAAATGTGGGTTTTGCCAACAAACTCTGCAGCTCGTTTGGCTGTGGACGTGGTTTCCTTGTGTGCCTCATTGATGCCCCCATAATTCAGTCTCCAAGACAAGTTTAAAAATTCGAGTATGCAGTTTTATTTATATTCCTTTACTGATTTTAGAAACCTAGTTTTTGGTCGAGTAACCAACCGAAATGTGGATTTTTCCAACAAACTCTGCAGCTCCTTTTCCACCCCTTTGGAGGTCGAACTTTGCAAATCCCCTTCTTAGTGCACACCTGCACTATGATAGAATACTTGAGCCCAAATTTCAGCATCCTAGATTCTACGGTGTGAGCTGTTGGCTGTGGACGTGGTTTCCTTGTGTGCCTCATTGATGCCCCCATAATTCAGTCTCCAAGACAAGTTTCAAAATTCGAGTATGCAGTTTTAATTATATTCCTTTATTGATTTTAGAAACCTAGTTTTTGGTCGATTAACCAATCGAAATGTAGTTTTTTCAGACGAACTTTGCAGATCGTTTTCCCCCTTTTGGAACTCGAATTTTTCAAATCCCCTTCTTAGTGCACACCTACACTACGATAGGATACTTGAGCCCAAATTTCAGCTTCCTAGCTTCTACGGTGTGAGCTGTTGGCTGTGGACGTGTTTTCCTTGTGTGCCTCATTGATGCCCCAATAATTCAGTCTCCAAGACAAGTTTCAAAATTCGAGTATGCAGTTTTATTTATATTCCTTTATTGATTTTAGAAACCAGGTTTTTGGTCGATTAACCAATCGAAATGTGGTTTTTTCAGACGAACTTTGCAGATCGTTTTCCCACTTTTGGAACTCGAATTTTTCAAATCCCCTTCTTAGCGCACACCTACACTATGATAGGATACTTGAGCCGAAATTTCAGCATCCTAGCTTCTACGGTGTGAGCTGTTGGCTGTGGACGTGGTTTCCTTGTGTGCCTCATTGATGCGCCCATAATTCAGTCTCCAAGACAAGTTTCAAAATTCGAGTATGCAGTTTTTTTTATATTCGTTCATTGGTTTTAGAAACCAAGTTTTTGGTCGATTAACCAATCGAAATGTGGATTTTTCCAACAAAGTTTGCAACTCGTTTTCCCCCCTGTGGATCTCGAATTTTTCAAATCCCCTTCTTAGTGCACACCTATACTACGATAGGATACTTGAGCCCAAATTTCAGCATCCTAGCTTCTACGGTTTGCGCTGTGGGCTGTTGACGTGGTTTTCTTGTGTGCCTCATTGACGCCCCATAATTCAGTCTCCAAGACAAGTTTCAAAATTCGAGTATGCAGTTTTATTTATATTCTTTTATTGGTTTTAGAAACCAAGTTTTTGGTCGATTAACCAATCGAAATGTGGATTTTTCCAACAAAGTTTGCAACTCGTTTTCCCCCCTGTGGATCTCGAATTTTTCAAATCCCCTTCTTAGTGCACACCTACACTATGATAGGATACTTGACCCCAAATTTCAGCTTCCTAGCTTCTACGGTTTGCACTGTGGGCTGTTGAAGTGGTTTCCTCATTGACGCCTCAATAATTCAGTCTCCAAGACAAGTTTCAAAATTCGAGTATGCAGTTTTATTTATATTCATTTATTGATTTTAGAAACCTAGTTTTTGGTCGATTAACCAATCGAAATGTGTATTTTTCCAACAAACTTTGCAACTCGTTTTCCCCCCTGTGGATCTCGAATTTTTCAAATCCCCTTCTTAGTGCACACCTTTACTACGATAGGATACTTGAGCCCAAATTTCAGCTTCGTAGCTTCTACGGTGTGAGCTGTTGGCTGTGGACGTGGTTTCCTTGTGTGCCGCATTGATGCCCCCATAATTCAGTCTCCAAGACAAGTTTCAAAATTCGAGTATGCAGTTTTATTTATATTCCTTTATTGATTTTAGAAACCAAGTTTTTGGTCGATTAACCAATCGAAATGTGTATTTTTCCAACAAACTTTGCAACTCGTTTTCCCCCCTGTGGATCTCGAATTTTTCAAATCCCCTTCTTAGTGCACACCTACACTACGATAGGATACTTGAGCCCAAATTTCAGCTTCCTAGCTTCTACGGTTTGCGCTGTGGGCTGTTGACGTGGTTTTCTTGTGTGCCTCATTGACGCCCCATAATTCAGTCTCCAAGACAAGTTTCAAAATTCGAGTATGCAGTTTTATTTATATTCCTTTATTGATTTTAGAAACCTAGTTTTTGGTCGATTAACCAACCGAAATGTGGTTTTTTCAGACCAACTTTGCAGATCGTTTTCCCCCCTTTGGAACTCGAATTTTTCAAATCCCCTTCTTAGTGCACACCTACACTATGATAGGATACTTGAGCCGAATTTCAGCATCCTAGCTTCTACGTGTGTGAGTGGTTGGCTGTTGACGTGGTTTCCTTGTGTGCCTCATTGATGCCCCCATAATTCAGTCTCCAAGACAAGTTTCAAAATTCGAGTATGCAGTTTTATTTATATTCTTTTATTGGTTTTAGAAACCAAGTTTTTGGTCGATTAACCAATCGAAATGTGGATTTTTCCAACAAAGTTTGCAACTCGTTTTCCCCCCCTGTGGATCTCGAATTTTCAAATCCCCTTCTTAGTGCACACCTATACTACGATAGGATACTTGAGCCCAAATTTCAGCTTCCTAGCTTCTACGGTTTGCGCTGTGGGCTGTTGACGTGGTTTTCTTGTGTGCCTCATTGACGCCCCATAATTCAGTCTCCAAGACAAGTTTCAAAATTCGAGTATGCAGTTTTATTTATATTCTTTTATTGGTTTTAGAAACCAAGTTTTTGGTCGATTAACCAATCGAAATGTGGATTTTTCCAACAAACTTTGCAACTCCTTTTCCACCCTGTGGATCTCGAATTTTTCAAATCCCTTCTTAGTGCACACCTACACTACGATAGGATACTTGAGCCCAAATTTCAGCTTCTTAGCTTCTACGGTGTGAGTGGTTGGCTGTTGACGTGGTTGCCTTGTGTGCCTCATTGACGCCCCATAATTCAGTCTCCCAAGACAAGTTTCAAAATTCGAGTATGCAGTTTTATTTATATTCTTTTATTGGTTTTAGAAACCAAGTTTTTGGTCGATTAACCAATCGAAATGTTGTTTTTTCAGACGAACTTTGCAGATCGTTTTCCCCCTTTTGGAACTCGAATTGTTCAAATCCCCTTCTTAGTGCACACCTACACTATGATAGGATACTTGAGCCGAAATTTCAGCATCCTAGCTTCTACGGTGTGAGTGGTTGGCTGTTGACGTGGTTTCCTTGTGTGCCTCATTGACGCCCCATAATTCAGTCTCCAAGACAAGTTTCAAAATTCGAGTATGCAGTTTTATTGATATTCTTTTATTGGTTTTAGAAACCAAGTTTTTGGTCGATTAACCAATCGAAATGTGGTTTTTTCAGACGAACTTTGCAGATCGTTTTCCCCCTTTTGGAACTCGAATTTTTCAAATCCCCTTCTTAGTGCACACCTACACTATGATAGGATACTTGAGCCGAAATTTCAGCATCCTAGCTTCTACGTGTGTGAGTGGTTGGCTGTTGACGTGGTTTCCTTGTGTGCCTCATTGATGCCCCCATAATTCAGTCTCCAAGACAAGTTTCAAAATTCGAGTATGCAGTTTTCTTTATATTCATTTATTGATTTTAGAAACCTAACTTTTGGTCGATTAACCAATCGAAATGTGGATTTTTCCAACAAACTCTGCAGCTCCTTTTCCCCCCTGTGGATCTCGAATTTTTCAAATCCCCTTCTTAGTGCACACCTACACTACGATAGGATACTTGAGATCAAATTTCAGCTTCCTAGCTTCTACGGTTTGCGCTGTGGGCTGTTGACGTGGTTTTCTTGTGTGCCTCATTGACGCCCCATAATTCAGTCTCCAAGACAAGTTTCAAAATTCGAGTATGCAGTTTTATTTATATTCATTTATTGGTTTTAGAAACCAAGTTTTTGGTCGATTAACCAATCGAAATGTGGTTTTTTCAGACAAACTTTGCAGATCGTTTTCCCCCTTTTGGAACTCGAATTTTTCAAATCCCCTTCTTAGTGCACACCTACACTATAATAGGATACTTGAGCCGAAATTTCAGCATCCTAGCTTCTACGTGTGTGAGTGGTTGGCTGTTGACGTGGTTTCCTTGTGTGAGTCATTGATGCCCCCATAATTCAGTCTCCAAGACAAGTTTCAAAATTCGAGTATGCAGTTTTATTTATATTCATTTATTGATTTTAGAAACCTAGTTTTTGGTCGATTAACCAATCGAAATGTGGGTTTTGCCAACAAACTCTGCAGCTCGTTTGGCTGTGGACGTGGTTTCCTTGTGTGCCTCATTGATGCCCCCATAATTCAGTCTCCAAGACAAGTTTAAAAATTCGAGTATGCAGTTTTATTTATATTCCTTTATTGATTTTAGAAACCTAGTTTTTGGTCGATTAACCAACCGAAATGTGGATTTTTCCAACAAACTCTGCAGCTCCTTTTCCACCCTTTGGAGGTCGAACTTTGCAAATCCCCTTCTTAGTGCACACCTGCACTATGATAGAATACTTGAGCCCAAATTTCAGCATCCTAGCTTCTACGGTGTGAGCTGTTGGCTGTGGACGTGGTTTCCTTGTGTGCCTCATTGATGCCCCCATAATTCAGTCTCCAAGACAAGTTTCAAAATTCGAGTATGCAGTTTTAATTATATTCCTTTATTGATTTTAGAAACCTAGTTTTTGGTCGATTAACCAATCGAAATGTGGTTTTTTCAGACGAACTTTGCAGATCGTTTTCCCCCTTTTGGAACTCGAATTTTTCAAATCCCCTTCTTAGTGCACACCTACACTACGATAGGATACTTGAGCCCAAATTTCAGCATCCTAGCTTCTACGGTGTGAGCTGTTGGCTGTGGACGTGGTTTCCTTGTGTGCCTCAGTGACGCCCCATAATTCAGTCTCCAAGACAAGTTTCAAAATTCGAGTATGCAGTTTTATTGATATTCTTTTATTGGTTTTAGAAACCAAGTTTTTGGTCGATTAACCAATCGAAATGTGGTTTTTTTAGACGAACTTTGCAGATCGTTTTCCCCCTTTTGGAACTCGAATTTTTCAAATCCCCTTCTTAGTGCACACCTACACTATGATAGGATACTTGAGCCGAAATTTCAGCATCCTAGCTTCTACGTGTGTGAGTGGTTGGCTGTTGACGTGGTTTCCTTGTGTGCCTCATTGATGCCCCCATAATTCAGTCTCCAAGACAAGTTTCAAAATTCGAGTATGCAGTTTTTTTTATATTCGTTCATTGGTTTTAGAAACCAAGTTTTTGGTCGATTAACCAATCGAAATGTTGTTTTTTTCAGACGAACTTTGCAGATCGTTTTCCCCCTTTTGGAACTCGAATTTTTCAAATCCCCTTCTTAGTGCACACCTACACTATGATAGGATACTTGAGCCGAAATTTCAGCATCCTAGCTTCTACGGTGTGAGTGGTTGGCTGTTGACGTGGTTTCCTTGTGTGCCTCATTGACGCCCCATAATTCAGTCTCCAAGACAAGTTTCAAAATTCGAGTATGCAGTTTTTATTGATATTCTTTATTGGTTTTAGAAACCAAGTTTTTGGTCGATTAACCAATCGAAATGTGGTTTTTTTAGACGAACTTTGCAGATCGTTTTCCCCCTTTTGGAACTCGAATTTTTCAAATCCCCTTCTTAGTGCACACCTACACTATGATAGGATACTTGAGCCGAAATTTCAGCATCCTAGCTTCTACGTGTGTGAGTGGTTGGCTGTTGACGTGGTTTCCTTGTGTGCCTCATTGACGCCCCATAATTCAGTCTCCAAGACAAGTTTCAAAATTCGAGTATGCAGTTTTATTTATATTCATTTATTGATTTTAGAAACCTAACTTTTGGTCGATTAACCAATCGAAATGTGGATTTTTCCAACAAACTCTGCAGCTCCTTTTCCCCCCTGTGGATCTCGAATTTTTCAAATCCCCTTCTTAGTGCACACCTACACTACGATAGGATACTTGAGATCAAATTTCAGCTTCCTAGCTTCTACGGTTTGCGCTGTGGGGCTGTTGACGTGGTTTCTTGTGTGCCTCATTGACGCCCCATAATTCAGTCTCCAAGACAAGTTTCAAAATTCGAGTATGCAGTTTTATTTATATTCATTATTGGTTTTAGAAACCAAGTTTTTGGTCGATTAACCAATCGAAATGTGGTTTTTTCAGACCAACTTTGCAGATCGTTTTCCCCCTTTTGGAACTCGAATTTTTCAAATCCCCTTCTTAGTGCACACCTACACTATAATAGGATACTTGAGCCGAAATTTCAGCATCCTAGCTTCTACGTGTGTGAGTGGTTGGCTGTTGACGTGGTTTCCTTGTGTGAGTCATTGATGCCCCCATAATTCAGTCTCCAAGACAAGTTTCAAAATTCGAGTATGCAGTTTTATTTATATTCATTTATTGATTTTAGAAACCTAGTTTTTGGTCGATTAACCAATCGAAATGTGGGTTTTGCCAACAAACTCTGCAGCTCGTTTGGCTGTGGACGTGGTTTCCTTGTGTGCCTCATTGATGCCCCCATAATTCAGTCTCCAAGACAAGTTTAAAAATTCGAGTATGCAGTTTTATTTATATTCCTTTATTGATTTTAGAAACCTAGTTTTTGGTCGATTAACCAACCGAAATGTGGATTTTTCCAACAAACTCTGCAGCTCCTTTTCCACCCTTTGGAGGTCGAACTTTGCAAATCCCCTTCTTAGTGCACACCTGCACTATGATAGAATACTTGAGCCCAAATTTCAGCATCCTAGCTTCTACGGTGTGAGCTGTTGGCTGTGGACGTGGTTTCCTTGTGTGCCTCATTGATGCCCCCATAATTCAGTCTCCAAGACAAGTTTCAAAATTCGAGTATGCAGTTTAATTATATTCCTTTATTGATTTTAGAAACCTAGTTTTTGGTCGATTAACCAATCGAAATGTGGTTTTTTCAGACGAACTTTGCAGATCGTTTTCCCCCTTTTGGAACTCGAATTTTTCAAATCCCCTTCTTAGTGCACACCTACACTACGATAGGATACTTGAGCCCAAATTTCAGCATCCTAGCTTCTACGGTGTGAGCTGTTGGCTGTGGACGTGGTTTCCTTGTGTGCCTCATTGACGCCCCATAATTCAGTCTCCAAGACAAGTTTCAAAATTCGAGTATGCAGTTTTATTGATATTCTTTATTGGTTTTAGAAACCAAGTTTTTGGTCGATTAACCAATCGAAATGTGGTTTTTTTAGACGAACTTTGCAGATCGTTTTCCCCCTTTTGGAACTCAAATTTTTCAAATCCCCTTCTTAGTGCACACCTACACTATGATAGGATACTTGAGCCGAAATTTCAGCATCCTAGCTTCTACGTGTGTGAGTGGTTGGCTGTTGACGTGGTTTCCTTGTGTGCCTCATTGATGCCCCCATAATTCAGTCTCCAAGACAAGTTTCAAAATTCGAGTATGCAGTTTTTTTTATATTCGTTCATTGGTTTTAGAAACCAAGTTTTTGGTCGATTAACCAATCGAAATGTGGATTTTTCCAACAAAGTTTGCAACTCGTTTTCCCCCCTGTGGATCTCGAATTTTTCAAATCCCCTTCTTAGTGCACACCTATACTACGATAGGATACTTGAGCCCAAATTTCAGCATCCTAGCTTCTACGGTTTGCGCTGTGGGCTGTTGACGTGGTTTTCTTGTGTGGCCTCATTGACGCCCCATAATTCAGTCTCCAAGACAAGTTTCAAAATTCGAGTATGCAGTTTTATTTATATTCTTTTATTGGTTTTAGAAACCAAGTTTTGGTCGATTAACCAATCGAAATGTGGATTTTTCCAACAAAGTTTGCAACTCGTTTTCCCCCCTGTGGATCTCGAATTTTCAAATCCCCTTCTTAGTGCACACCTACACTATGATAGGATACTTGACCCAAATTTCAGCTTCCTAGCTTCTACGGTTTGCTCTGTGGGCTGTTGAAGTGGTTTCCTCATTGACGCCTCAATAATTCAGTCTCCAAGACAAGTTTCAAAATTCGAGTATGCAGTTTTATTTATATTCATTTATTGATTTTAGAAAACCTAGTTTTTGGTCGATTAACCAATCGAAATGTGTATTTTTCCAACAAACTTTGCAACTCGTTTTCCCCCCTGTGGATCTCGAATTTTTCAAATCCCCTTCTTAGTGCACACCTTTACTACGATAGGATACTTGAGCCCAATTTCAGCTTCGTAGCTTCTACGGTGTGAGCTGTTGGCTGTGGACGTGGTTTCCTTGTGTGCCGCATTGATGCCCCCATAATTCAGTCTCCAAGACAAGTTTCAAAATTCGAGTATGCAGTTTTATTTATATTCCTTTATTGATTTTAGAAACCAAGTTTTTGGTCGATTAACCAATCGAAATGTGTATTTTTCCAACAAACTTTGCAACTCGTTTTCCCCCCTGTGGATCTCGAATTTTTCAAATCCCCTTCTTAGTGCACACCTACACTACGATAGGATACTTGAGCCCAAATTTCAGCTTCCTAGCTTCTACGGTTTGCGCTGTGGGCTGTTGACGTGGTTTTCTTGTGTGCCTCATTGACGCCCCATAATTCAGTCTCCAAGACAAGTTTCAAAATTCGAGTATGCAGTTTTATTTATATTCCTTTATTGATTTTAGAAACCTAGTTTTTGGTCGATTAACCAACCGAAATGTGGTTTTTTCAGACGAACTTTGCAGATCGTTTTCCCCCCTTTGGAACTCGAATTTTTCAAATCCCCTTCTTAGTGCACACCTACACTATGATAGGATACTTGAGCCGAAATTTCAGCATCCTAGCTTCTACGTGTGTGAGTGGTTGGCTGTTGACGTGGTTTCCTTGTGTGCCTCATTGATGCCCCCATAATTCAGTCTCCAAGACAAGTTTCAAAATTCGAGTATGCAGTTTTATTTATATTCTTTTATTGGTTTTAGAAACCAAGTTTTTGGTCGATTAACCAATCGAAATGTGGATTTTTCCAACAAAGTTTGCAACTCGTTTTCCCCCCTGTGGATCTCGAATTTTTCAAATCCCCTTCTTAGTGCACACCTATACTACGATAGGATACTTGAGCCCAAATTTCAGCTTCCTAGCTTCTACGGTTTGCGCTGTGGGCTGTTGACGTGGTTTTCTTGTGTGCCTCATTGACGCCCCATAATTCAGTCTCCAAGACAAGTTTCAAAATTCGAGTATGCAGTTTTATTTATATTCTTTTATTGGTTTTAGAAACCAAGTTTTTGGTCGATTAACCAATCGAAATGTGGATTTTTCCAACAAACTTTGCAACTCCTTTTCCACCCTGTGGATCTCGAATTTTTCAAATCCCCTTCTTAGTGCACACCTACACTACGATAGGATACTTGAGCCCAAATTTCAGCTTCTTAGCTTCTACGGTGTGAGTGGTTGGCTGTTGACGTGGTTGCCTTGTGTGCCTCATTGACGCCCCATAATTCAGTCTCCAAGACAAGTTTCAAAATTCGAGTATGCAGTTTTATTTATATTCTTTTATTGGTTTTAGAAACCAAGTTTTTGGTCGATTAACCAATCGAAATGTTGTTTTTTTCAGACGAACTTTGCAGATCGTTTTCCCCCTTTTGGAACTCGAATTGTTCAAATCCCCTTCTTAGTGCACACCTACACTATGATAGGATACTTGAGCCGAAATTTCAGCATCCTAGCTTCTACGGTGTGAGTGGTTGGCTGTTGACGTGGTTTCCTTGTGTGCCTCATTGACGCCCCATAATTCAGTCTCCAAGACAAGTTTCAAAATTCGAGTATGCAGTTTTATTGATATTCTTTTATTGGTTTTAGAAACCAGTTTTTGGTCGATTAACCAATCGAAATGTGGTTTTTTCAGACGAACTTTGCAGATCGTTTTCCCCCTTTTGGAACTCGAATTTTTTCAAATCCCCTTCTTAGTGCACACCTACACTATGATAGGATACTTGAGCCGAAATTTCAGCATCCTAGCTTCTACGTGTGTGAGTGGTTGGCTGTTGACGTGGTTTCCTTGTGTGCCTCATTGATGCCCCCATAATTCAGTCTCCAAGACAAGTTTCAAAATTCGAGTATGCAGTTTTATTTATATTCATTTATTGATTTTAGAAACCTAACTTTTGGTCGATTAACCAATCGAAATGTGGATTTTTCCAACAAACTCTGCAGCTCCTTTTCCCCCCTGTGGATCTCGAATTTTTCAAATCCCCTTCTTAGTGCACACCTACACTACGATAGGATACTTGAGATCAAATTTCAGCTTCCTAGCTTCTACGGTTTGCGCTGTGGGCTGTTGACGTGGTTTTCCTTGTGTGCCTCATTGACGCCCCATAATTCAGTCTCCAAGACAAGTTTCAAAATTCGAGTATGCAGTTTTATTTATATTCATTTATTGGTTTTAGAAACCAAGTTTTTGGTCGATTAACCAATCGAAATGTGGTTTTTTCAGACCAACTTTGCAGATCGTTTTCCCCCTTTGGAACTCGAATTTTTCAAATCCCCCTTCTTAGTGCACACCTACACTATGATAGGATACTTGAGCCGAAATTTCAGCATCCTAGCTTCTACGTGTGTGAGTGGTTGGCTGTTGACGTGGTTTCCTTGTGTGAGTCATTGATGCCCCCATAATTCAGTCTCCAAGACAAGTTTCAAAATTCGAGTATGCAGTTTATTTATATTCATTTATTGATTTTAGAAACCTAGTTTTTGGTCGATTAACCAATCGAAATGTGGGTTTTGCCAACAAACTCTGCAGCTCGTTTGGCTGTGGACGTGGTTTCCTTGTGTGCCTCATTGATGCCCCCATAATTCAGTCTCCAAGACAAGTTTAAAAATTCGAGTATGCAGTTTTATTTATATTCCTTTATTGATTTTAGAAACCTAGTTTTTGGTCGATTAACCAACCGAAATGTGGATTTTTCCAACAAACTCTGCAGCTCCTTTTCCACCCTTTGGAGGTCGAACTTTGCAAATCCCCTTCTTAGTGCACACCTGCACTATGATAGAATACTTGAGCCCAAATTTCAGCATCCTAGCTTCTACGGTGTGAGCTGTTGGCTGTGGACGTGGTTTCCTTGTGTGCCTCATTGATGCCCCCATAATTCAGTCTCCAAGACAAGTTTCAAAATTCGAGTATGCAGTTTTAATTATATTCCTTTATTGATTTTAGAAACCTAGTTTTTGGTCGATTAACCAATCGAAATGTGGTTTTTTTCAGACGAACTTTGCAGATCGTTTTCCCCCTTTTGGAACTCGAATTTTTCAAATCCCCTTCTTAGTGCACACCTACACTACGATAGGATACTTGAGCCCAAATTTCAGCATCCTAGCTTCTACGGTGTGAGCTGTTGGCTGTGGACGTGGTTTCCTTGTGTGCCTCATTGACGCCCCATAATTCAGTCTCCAAGACAAGTTTCAAAATTCGAGTATGCAGTTTTATTGATATTCTTTTATTGGTTTTAGAACCAAGTTTTTGGTCGATTAACCAATCGAAATGTGGTTTTTTTAGACGAACTTTGCAGATCGTTTTCCCCCTTTTGGAACTCGAATTTTTCAAATCCCCTTCTTAGTGCACAACCTACACTATGATAGGATACTTGAGCCGAAATTTCAGCATCCTAGCTTCTACGTGTGTGAGTGGTTGGCTGTTGACGTGGTTTCCTTGTGTGCCTCATTGATGCCCCATAATTCAGTCTCCAAGACAAGTTTCAAAATTCGAGTATGCAGTTTTATTTATATTCATTTATTGATTTTAGAAACCTAACTTTTGGTCGATTAACCAATCGAAATGTGGATTTTTCCAACAAACTCTGCAGCTCCTTTTCCCGCCTGTGGATCCCGAATTTTTCAAATCCCCTTCTTAGTGCACACCTACACTATGATAGGATACTTGACCCCAAATTTCAGCTTCCTAGCTTCTACGGTTTGCACTGTGGGCTGTTGATGTGGTTTCCTCATTGACGCCTCAATAATTCAGTCTCCAAGACAAGTTTCAAAATTCGAGTATGCAGTTTTATTTATATTCATTTATTGATTTTAGAAACCTAGTTTTTGGTCGATTAACCAATCGAAATGTGGATTTTTCCAACAAACTCTGCAGCTCCTTTTCCCCCCTGTGGATCCCGAATTTTTCAAATCCCCTTCTTAGTGCACACCTTTACTACGATAGGATGCTTGACCCCAAAGTTCAGCTTCCTAGCTTCTACGGTGTGAGCTGTTGGCTGTGGACGTGGTTTCCTTGTGTGCCTCATTGATGCCCCCATAATTCAGTCTCCAAGATAAGTTTCAAAATTCGAGTATGCAGTTTTATTTATATTCCTTTATTGATTTTAGAAACCAAGTTTTTGGTCGATTAACCAATCGAAATGTGTATTTTTCCAACAAACTTTGCAACTCCTTTTCCCCCCTGTGGATCTCGAATTTTTCAAATCCCCTTCTTAGTGCACACCTACACTACGATAGGATACTTGAGATCAAATTTCAGCTTCCTAGCTTCTACGGTTTGCGCTGTGGGCTGTTGACGTGGTTTTCTTGTGTGCCTCATTGACGCCCCATAATTCAGTCTCCAAGACAAGTTTCAAAATTCGAGTATGCAGTTTTATTTATATTCATTTATTGGTTTTAGAAACCAAGTTTTTGGTCGATTAACCAATCGAAATGTGGTTTTTTCAGACCAACTTTGCAGATCGTTTTCCCCCTTTTGGAACTCGAATTTTTCAAATCCCCTTCTTAGTGCACACCTACACTATGATAGGATACTTGAGCCGAAATTTCAGCATCCTAGCTTCTACGTGTGTGAGTGGTTGGCTGTTGACGTGGTTTCCTTGTGTGAGTCATTGATGCCCCCATAATTCAGTCTCCAAGACAAGTTTCAGAATTCGAGTATGCAGTTTTATTTATATTCATTTATTGATTTTAGAAACCTAGTTTTTGGTCCATTAACCAATCGAAATGTGGGTTTTGCCAACAAACTCTGCAGCTCGTTTGGCTGTGGACGTGGTTTCCTTGTGTGCCTCATTGATGCCCCCATAATTCAGTCTCCAAGACAAGTTTAAAAATTCGAGTATGCAGTTTTATTTATATTCCTTTATTGATTTTAGAAACCTAGTTTTTGGTCGATTAACCAACCGAAATGTGGATTTTTCCAACAAACTCTGCAGCTCCTTTTCCACCCTTTGGAGGTCGAACTTTGCAAATCCCCTTCTTAGTGCACACCTGCACTATGATAGAATACTTGAGCCCAAATTTCAGCATCCTAGCTTCTACGGTGTGAGCTGTTGGCTGTGGACGTGGTTTCCTTGTGTGCCTCATTGATGCCCCCATAATTCAGTCTCCAAGACAAGTTTCAAAATTCGAGTATGCAGTTTTATTTATATTCATTTATTGATTTTAGCAACCTAGTTTTTGGTCGATTAACCAATCGAAATGTGGGTTTTGCCAACAAACTCTGCAGCTCGTTTGGCTGTGGACGTGGTTTCCTTGTGTGCCTCATTGATGCCCCCATAATTCAGTCTCCAAGACAAGTTTAAAAATTCGAGTATGCAGTTTTATTTATATTCCTTTATTAATTTTAGAAACCTAGTTTTTGGTCGATTAACCAACCGAAATGTGGATTTTTCCAACAAACTCTGCAGCTCCTTTTCCACCCTTTGGAGGTCGAACTTTGCAAATCCCCTTCTTAGTGCACACCTGCACTATGATAGAATACTTGAGCCCAAATTTCAGCATCCTAGCTTCTACGGTGTGAGCTGTTGGCTGTGGACGTGGTTTCCTTGTGTGCCTCATTGATGCCCCCATAATTCAGTCTCCAAGACAAGTTTCAAAATTCGAGTATGCAGTTTTAATTATATTCCTTTATTGATTTTAGAAACCTAGTTTTTGGTCGATTAACCAATCGAAATGTGGTTTTTTCAGACGAACTTTGCAGATCGTTTTCCCCCTTTTGGAACTCGAATTTTTCAAATCCCCTTCTTAGTGCACACCTACACTACGATAGGATACTTGAGCCCAAATTTCAGCATCCTAGCTTCTACGGTGTGAGCTGTTGGCTGTGGACGTGGTTTCCTTGTGTGCCTCATTGACGCCCCATAATTCAGTCTCCAAGACAAGTTTCAAAATTCGAGTATGCAGTTTTATTGATATTCTTTATTGGTTTTAGAAACCAAGTTTTTGGTCGATTAACCAATCGAAATGTGGTTTTTTTAGACGAACTTTGCAGATCGTTTTCCCCCTTTTGGAACTCGAATTTTTCAAATCCCCTTCTTAGTGCACACCTACACTATGATAGGATACTTGAGCCGAAATTTCAGCATCCTAGCTTCTACGTGTGTGAGTGGTTGGCTGTTGACGTGGTTTCCTTGTGTGCCTCATTGATGCCCCCATAATTCAGTCTCCAAGACAAGTTTCAAAATTCGAGTATGCAGTTTTATTTATATTCATTTATTGATTTTAGAAACCTAACTTTTGGTCGATTAACCAATCGAAATGTGGATTTTTCCAACAAACTCTGCAGCTCCTTTCCCGCCTGTGGATCCCGAATTTTTCAAATCCCTTCTTAGTGCACACCTACACTATGATAGGATACTTGACCCCAAATTTCAGCTTCCTAGCTTCTACGGTTTGCACTGTGGGCTGTTGATGTGGTTTTCCTCATTGACGCCTCAATAATTCAGTCTCCAAGACAAGTTTCAAAATTCGAGTATGCAGTTTTATTTATATTCATTTATTGATTTTAGAAACCTAGTTTTTGGTCGATTAACCAATCGAAATGTGGATTTTTCCAACAAACTCTGCAGCTCCTTTTCCCCCCTGTGGATCCCGAATTTTTCAAATCCCCTTCTTAGTGCACACCTTTACTACGATAGGATACTTGAGCCCAAAGTTCAGCTTCCTAGCTTCTACGGAGTGAGCTGTTGGCTGTGGACGTGGTTTCCTTGTGTGCCTCATTGATGCCCCCATAATTCAGTCTCCAAGATAAGTTTCAAAATTCGAGTATGCAGTTTTATTTATATTCCTTTATTGATTTTAGAAACCAAGTTTTTGGTCGATTAACCAATCGAAATGTGTATTTTTACAACAAACTTTGCAACTCGTTTTCCCCCCTGTGGATCTCGAATTTTTCAAATCCCCTTCTTAGTGCACACCTACACTACGATAGGATACTTGAGATCAAATTTCAGCTTCCTAGCTTCTACGGTTTGCGCTGTGGGCTGTTGACGTGGTTTTCTTGTGTGCCTCATTGACGCCCCATAATTCAGTCTCCAAGACAAGTTTCAAAATTCGAGTATGCAGTTTTATTTATATTCATTTATTGGTTTTAGAAACCAAGTTTTTGGTCGATTAACCAATCGAAATGTGGTTTTTTCAGACCAACTTTGCAGATCGTTTTCCCCCTTTTGGAACTCGAATTTTTCAAATCCCCTTCTTAGTGCACACCTACACTATGATAGGATACTTGAGCCGAAATTTCAGCATCCTAGCTTCTACGTGTGTGAGTGGTTGGCTGTTGACGTGGTTTCCTTGTGTGAGTCATTGATGCCCCCATAATTCAGTCTCCAAGACAAGTTTCAAAATTCGAGTATGCAGTTTTATTTATATTCATTTATTGATTTTAGAAACCTAGTTTTTGGTCCATTAACCAATCGAAATGTGGGTTTTGCCAACAAAGTTTGCAACTCGTTTTCCCCCCTGTGGATCTCGAATTTTTCAAATCCCCTTCTTAGTGCACACCTATACTACGATAGGATACTTGAGCCCAAATTTCAGCTTCCTAGCTTCTACGGTTTGCGCTGTGGGCTGTTGACGTGGTTTTCTTGTGTGCCTCATTGACGCCCCATAATTCAGTCTCCAAGACAAGTTTCAAAATTCGAGTATGCAGTTTTATTTATATTCCTTTATTGATTTTAGAAACCTAGTTTTTGGTCGATTAACCAACCGAAATGTGGTTTTTTCAGACGAACTTTGCAGATCGTTTTCCCCCCTTTGGAACTCGAATTTTTCAAATCCCCTTCTTAGTGCACACCTACACTATGATAGGATACTTGAGCCGAAATTTCAGCATCCTAGCTTCTACGTGTGTGAGTGGTTGGCTGTTGACGTGGTTTCCTTGTGTGCCTCATTGATGCCCCCATAATTCAGTCTCCAAGACAAGTTTCAAAATTTGAGTATGCAGTTTTTATTATATTCTTTTATTGGTTTTAGAAACCAAGTTTTTGGTCGATTAACCAATCGAAATGTGGATTTTTCCAACAAAGTTTGCAACTCGTTTTCCCCCCTGTGGATCTCGAATTTTCAAATCCCCTTCTTAGTGCACACCTATACTACGATAGGATACTTGAGCCCAAATTTCAGCTTCCTAGCTTCTACGGTTGCGCTGTGGGCTGTTGACGTGGTTTTCTTGTGTGCCTCATTGACGCCCCATAATTCAGTCTCCAAGACAAGTTTCAAAATTCGAGTATGCAGTTTTATTTATATCTTTTATTGGTTTTAGAAACCAAGTTTTTGGTCGATTAACCAATCGAAATGTGGATTTTTCCAACAAACTTTGCAACTCCTTTTCCACCCTGTGGATCTCGAATTTTTCAAATCCCCTTCTTAGTGCACACCTACACTACGATAGGATACTTGAGCCCAAATTTCAGCTTCTTAGCTTCTACGGTGTGAGTGGTTGGCTGTTGACGTGGTTGCCTTGTGTGCCTCATTGACGCCCCATAATTCAGTCTCCAAGACAAGTTTCAAAATTCGAGTATGCAGTTTTATTTATATTCTTTTATTGGTTTTAGAAACCAAGTTTTTGGTCGATTAACCAATCGAAATGTGGATTTTTCCAACAAAGTTTGCAACTCGTTTTCCCCCCTGTGGATCTCGAATTTTTCAAATCCCCTTCTTAGTGCACACCTATACTACGATAAGATACTTGAGCCGAAATTTCAGCATCCTAGCTTCTACGTGTGTGAGTGGTTGGCTGTTGACGTGGTTTCCTTGTGTGCCTCATTGATGCCCCATAATTCAGTCTCCAAGACAAGTTTCAAAATTCGAGTATGCAGTTTTATTTATATTCTTTTATTGGTTTTAGAAACCAAGTTTTTGGTCGATTAACCAATCGAAATGTGGATTTTTTCCAACAAAGTTTGCAACTCGTTTTCCCCCCTGTGGATCTCGAATTTTTCAAATCCCCTTCTTAGTGCACACCTATACTACGATAGGATACTTGAGCCCAAATTTCAGCTTCCTAGCTTCTACGGTTTGCGCTGTGGGCTGTTGACGTGGTTTTCTTGTGTGCCTCATTGACGCCCCATAATTCAGTCTCCAAGACAAGTTTCAAAATTCGAGTATGCAGTTTTATTTATATTCTTTTATTGGTTTTAGAAACCAAGTTTTGGTCGATTAACCAATCGAAATGTGGATTTTTTCCAACAAACTTTGCAACTCCTTTTCCACCCTGTGGATCTCGAATTTTTCAAATCCCCTTCTTAGTGCACACCTACACTACGATAGGATACTTGAGCCCAAATTTCAGCTTCTTAGCTTCTACGGGTGTGAGTGGTTGGCTGTTGACGTGGTTGCCTTGTGGTGCCTCATTGACGCCCCATAATTCAGTCTCCAAGACAAGTTTCAAAATTCGAGTATGCAGTTTTATTTATATTTCTTTTATTGGTTTTAGAAAACCAAGTTTTTGGTCGATTAACCAATCGAAATGTTGTTTTTTTCAGACGAACTTTGCAGATCGTTTTCCCCCTTTTGGAACTCGAATTGTTCAAATCCCCTTCTTAGTGCACACCTACACTATGATAGGATACTTGAGCCGAAATTTCAGCATCCTAGCTTCTACGGTGTGAGTGGTGGCTGTTGACGTGGTTTCCTGTGTGCCTCATTGACGCCCCATAATTCAGTCTCCAAGACAAGTTTCAAAATTCGAGTATGCAGTAGTTTATTGATATTCTTTTATTGGTTTTAGAACCAAGTTTTTGGTCGATTAACAATCGAAATGTGGTTTTTTCAGACGAACTTTGCAGATCGTTTTCCCCCTTTTGGAACTCGAATTTTTCAAATCCCCTTCTTATGTGCACACCTACACTATGATAGGATACTTGAGCCGAAATTTCAGCATCCTAGCTTCTACGTGTGTGAGTGGTTGGCTGTTGACGTGGTTTCCTTGTGTGCCTCATTGATGCCACCCATAATTCAGTCTCCAAGACAAGTTTCAAAATTCGAGTATGCAGTTTTAGATTTATATTCATTTATTGATTTTAGAAACCTAACTTTTGGTCGATTAACCAATCGAAATGTGGATTTTTCCAACAAACTCTGCAGCTCCTTTTCCCCCCTGTGGATCTCGAATTTTTCAAATCCCCTCTTAGTGCACACCTACACTACGATAGGATACTTAGATCAAATTTCAGCTTCCTAGCTTCTACGGTTTGCGCTGTGGGCTGTTGACAGTGGTTTTCCTTGTGTGCCCTCATTGACGCCCCATAATCAGTCTCCAAGACAAGTTTCAAAATTCGAGTATGCAGTTTTATTTATATTCATTTATTGATTTTAGAAACCAAGTTTTTGGTCGATTAACCAATCGAAATGTGGTTTTTTTCAGACCAACTTTGCAGATCGTTTTCCCCCTTTTGGAACTCGAATTTTTCAAATCCCCTCTTAGTGCACACCTACATCTATGATAGGATACTTGAGCCGAAATTTCAGCATCCTAGCTTCTACGTGTGTGAGTGGTTGGCTGTGACGTGGTTTCTTGTGTGAGTCATTGATTGCCCCCATAATTCAGTCTCCAAGACAAGTTTCAAATTCGAGTATGCAGTTTTATTTATATTCATTTATTGATTTTAGAAACCTAGTTTTTGGTCGATTAACCAATCGAAATGTGGGTTTTGCCAACAAACTCTGCAGCTCGTTTGGCTGTGGACCGTGGTTTCCTTGTGTGCCTCATTGATGCCCCCATAATTCAGTCTCCAAGACAAGTTTAAAAATTCGAGTATGCAGTTTTATTTATATTGCCGTGATTTGATTTTAGAAACCTAGTTTTGGTCGCTTTAACCAACCGAAATGTGGATTTTTCCAACAAACTCTGCAGCTCCTTTCCACCCTTGGAGGTCGAACGTTGCAAATCCCCTTCTTAGTGCACACCTGCACTATGATAGAATACTTGAGCCCAAATTTCAGCAATCCTAGCTTCTACGGTGTGAGCTGTTGGCTGTGAGCGTGGTTCCTTGTGTGCCTCATTGATGCCCCCATAATTCAGTCTCCAAGACAAGTTTCAAAATTCGAGTATGCAGTTTTAATTAATTCCTTTATTGATTTTAGAAACCTAGTTTTGGTCGATTAACCAATCGAAATGTGGTTTTTTTCAGACGAACTTTGCAGATCGTTTTCCCCCTTTTTGGAACTCGAATTTTTTCAAAATCCTCCTTCTTAGTGCACACCTACACTACGATAGGATACTTGAGGCCAAATTTCAGCATCCTAGCTTCTACGGTGTGAGCTGTTGGCTGTGGACGTGGTTTCCTTGTGTGCCTCATTGACGCCCCATAATTCAGTCTCCAAGACCAAGTTTCAAAATTCGAGTATGCAGTTTTATTGATATTCTTTTATTGGTTTTAGAAACCAAGTTTTTGGTCGATTAACCAATCGAAATGTGGTTTTTTAGACGAACTTTGCAGATCGTTTTCCCCCTTTTGGAACTCGAATTTTTCAAATCCCCTTCTTAGTGCACACCTACACTATGATAGGATACTTGAGCCGAAAATTTCAGCATCCTAGCTTCTACGTGTGTGAGGTGGTGGCTGTTGACGTGGTTTCCTTGTGTGCCTCATTGATGCCCCATAATTCAGTCTCCAAGACAAGTTTCAAAATTCGAGTATGCAGTTTTATTTATATTCATTTATTGATTTTAGAAACCTAACTTTTGGTCGATTAACCAATCGAAATGTGGATTTTTTCCAACAAACTCTGCAGCTCCTTTTCCCGCCTGTGGATCCCCGAATTTTTCAAATCCCCTTCTTAGTGCACACCTACAACTCTGATAGGATACTTGACCCCAAATTTCAGCTTCCTAGCTTCTACGGTTTGCACTGTGGGCTGTGATGGGTTTCCTCATTGAGCCTCAATAATTCAGTCTCCAAGACAAGTTTCAAAATTCGAGTATGCAGTTTATTATATTCATTTATTGATTTTAGAAAACCTAACTTTTGGTCGATGAACCAATCGAAATGTGGATTTTTCCAACAAACTCTGCAGCTCCTTTCCCCCCTGTGGATCCCGAATTTTTCAAATCCCCTTCTTAGTGCACACCTTTACTACGATAGGATACTTGACCCCAAAGTTCAGCTTCCTAGCTTCTACGGTGTGAGCTGTGGCTGTGGACGTGGTTTCCTTGTGTGCCTCATTGATGCCCCCATAATTCATCTCCAAGATAAGTTTCAAAATCGAGTATGCAGTTTTATTGACTATTCTTTTATTGGTTTTAGAAACCAAGTTTTTGGTCGATTAACCAATCGAAATGTGTATTTTTTCAACAAACTTTGCAACTCGTTTTCCCCCCTGTGGATATCGAATTTTCAAATCCCCTTCTTAGTGCACACACTACACTACGATAGGATATTGAGATCAAATTTCAGCTTCCTAGCTTCTACGGTTTGCGCTGTGTGGGCTGTTTGACGTGGTTTTTCTTGTGTGCCTCATTGACGCCCCATATTCAGTCTCCAAGACAAGTTTCAAAAATTCGAGTATGCAGTTTATTTATATTCATTTATTGGTTTTAGAAACCAAGTTTTTGGTCGATAACCAATCGAAATGTGGTTTTTTCAGACCAACTTTGCAGATCGTTTTCCCCCTTTTGGAACTCGAATTTTTCAAATCCCCTTCTTAGTGCACACCTACACTATGATAGGATACTTGAGCCGAATTTCAGCATCCTAGCTTCTACGGTGTGTGAGTGGTTGGCTGTTGACGTGGTTTTCCTTGTGTGAGTCATTGATGCCCCCATAATTCAGTCTCCAAGACAAGTTTCAAAATTCGAGTATGCAGTTTTATTTATATTCATTTATTGATTTTAGAAACCCAGTTTTTGGTCCATTAACCAATCGAAATGTGGTTTTGGCCAACAAACTCTGCAGCTCGTTTGGCTGTGACGTGGTTTCCTTGTGTGCCTCATTGATGCCCCCATAATTCAGTCTCCAAGACAAGTTTAAAAATTCGAGTATGCAGTTTTATTTATATTCCTTATTGATTTTAGAAACCTAGTTTTTGGTCGATTAACCAACCGAAATGTGGATTTTTCCAACAAACTCTGCAGCTCCTTTTCCACCCTTTGGAGGTCGAACTTTGCAAATCCCCTTCTTAGTGCACACCTTTACTACGATAGGATACTTGACCCCAAAGTTCAGCTTCCTAGCTTCTACGGTGTGAGCTGTTGGCTGTGGACGTGGTTTCCTTGTGTGCCTCATTGATGCCCCCATAATTCAGTCTCCAAGATAAGTTCAAAATCGAGTATGCAGTTTTATTTTATTTCTTTATTGATTTTAGAAACCAAGTTTTTGGTCGATTAACCAATCGAAATGTGTATTTTTCCAACAAACTTTGAACTCGTTTTCCCCCCCCTGTGGATCTCGAATTTTTCAAATCCCCTTCTTAGTGCACCCTACACTACGATAGGATACTTGAGATCAAATTTCAGCTTCCTAGCTTCTACGGTTTGCGCTGTGGGCTGTTGACGTGGTTTTCTTGTGTGCCTCATTGACGCCCCATAATTCAGTCTCCAAGACAAGTTTCAAAATTCGAGTATGCAGTTTTATTTATATTCATTTATTGGTTTTAGAAACCAAGTTTTGGTCGATTAACCAATCGAAATGTGGTTTTTTCCAGAAACTTTGCAGATCGTTTTCCCCCTTTGGAACTCGAATTTTTCAATCCCCTTCTTAGTGCACACCTACACTATGATAGGATACTTGAGCCGAAATTTCAGCATCCTAGCTTCTACGTGTTGAGTGTTGGCTGTTGACGTGGTTTCCTTGTGTGACTCATTGATGCCCCCATAATTCAGTCTCCAAGACAAGTTTCAAAATTCGAGTATGCAGTTTTATTTATATTCATTTATTGATTTTAGAAACCTAGTTTTGGGTCGATTAACCAATCGAAATGTGGGTTTTGCCAACAACTCTGCAGCTCGTTTGGCTGTGGACGTGGTTTCCCCTTGTTTCCTCATTGATGCCCCCATAATTCAGTCTCCAAGACAAGTTTAAAATTCGAGTATGCAGTTTTATTTATATTCCTTTATTGATTTTAGAAACCTAGTTTTTGGTCGATTAACCAACCGAAATGTGGATTTTTCCAACAAACTCTGCATCTCCTTTTCCACCCTTTGGAGGTCGAACTTTGCAAATCCCCTTCTTAGTGCACACCTGCACTATGATAGAACTTGAGCCCAATTTCAGCATCCTAGCTTCTACGGAGCTGTTGGCTGTGGACGTGGTTTCCTTGTGTGCCTCATTGATGCCCCCATATTCAGTCTCCAAGACAAGTTTCAAAATTCGAGTATGCAGTTTTATTATATTCCTTTATTGATTTAGAAACCTAGTTTTTGGTCGATTAACCAATCGAAATGTGGTTTTTTCAGACGAACTTTGCAGATCGTTTTCCCCCTTTTGGAAATCGAATTTTTCAAATCCCCTTCTTAGTGCAACACCTACACTACGATAGGATACTTGAGCCCAAATTTCAGCTTCCTAGCTCTCTACGGTGTGAGTGGTTGGCTGTTGACGTGGTTTCCTTGTGTGCCTCATTGATGCCCCAATAATTCAGTCTCCAAGACAAGTTTCAAAATTCGAGTATGCAGTTTTATTTATATTCCTTTATTGATTTTAGAAACCAGTTTTTGGTCGATTAACCAATCGAAATGTGGTTTTTTCAGACGAACTTTGCAGATCGTTTTCCCCCCTTTTGGAACTCGAATTGTTCAAATCCCCTTCTTAGTGCACACCTACACTATGATAGGATACTTGAGCCGAAATTTCAGCATCCTAGCTTCTACGGTGTGAGTGGTTGGCTGTTGACGTGGTTTCCTTGTGTGCCTCATTGACGCCCCATAATTCAGTCTCCAAGACAAGTTTCAAATTCGAGTATGCAGTTTTATTGATATTCTTTTATTGGTTTTAGAAACCAAGTTTTTGGTCGATTAACCAATCGAAATGTGGTTTTTTTTAGACGAACTTTGCAGATCGTTTTCCCCCTTTTGGAACTCGAATTTTTCAAATCCCCTTCTTAGTGCACACCTACACTATGATAGGATACTTGAGCCGAAATTTCAGCATCCTAGCTTCTACGTGTGTGAGTGGTTGGCTGTTGACGTGGTTTCCTTGTGTGCCTCATTGATGCCCCCATAATTCAGTCTCCAAGACAAGTTTCAAAATTCGAGTATGCAGTTTTATTTATATTCATTTATTGATTTTAGAAACCTACTTTTGGTCGATTAACCAATCGAAATGTGGATTTTTCCAACAAACTCTGCAGCTCCTTTTCCCGCCTGTGGATCCCGAATTTTTCAATCCCCTTCTTAGTGCACACCTACACTATGATAGGATACTTGACCCCAATTTCAGCTTCCTAGCTTCTCTACGGTTTTGCACTGTTGGCTGTTGATGTGGTTTCCTCATTGACGCCTCATAATTCAGTCTCCAAGACAGTTTCAAAATTCGAGTATGCAGTTTTTATTTATATTCATTTATTGATTTTAGAACCTAGTTTTGGTCGATTAACCAATCGAAATGTGGATTTTTCCAACAACTCTGCAGCTCCTTTTCCCCCCTGTGGATCCCGAATTTTTCAAATCCCCTTCTTAGTGCACACCTTTACTACGATAGGATACTTGACCCCAAA